>NW_027211943.1:0-97500 GCF_036971445.1 Narcine bancroftii
TGACAGGGAGGAGTGTGGGGACAGAAGTTGGGACAGGGCGTGGTCTCGGGACCGGAGGGGATTACAGAGACAGGGAGTGGTCTCTGGACCGGAGGGGGTTACAGAGACAGGGGTGTAGGGGACTGCAGGGTGGGGTTACAGAGACAGGGAGGGGTGTAGAAGCTGCAGGGGGTTGCAGAGACAGGGAGGAGTGTAGGGACCGGAGGGGGTTATAGAGACAGGAGGGATGTAGGGGACTGGAGGGGGGGGGGGGGTTACAGAGACAGGGTTGGGTGTGGGGACAGAAGTTGGTTACAGATACAGGGCGTGGTCTCGGGGGTTAGGGGATTGAAGGGAGTTGCAGAGACAGGGAAGGATGTTGGGGACTGGGGCGGGGTTACAGAGACAGAGGGTTTAATGGACCGGGGTGGGGTTACAGAAACAGGGATGGGTGTAGGGTACTGGAGTAGGTCTGTGCCATGAGTGTTCTGTGATTGGTGAGGGATTATTTAAGATTGTATGTAAATGGGGAAAAAAAGTTGGGTATCTCTGGTGTTGGGTAAACATTTGTCTGACCTTTCCCAATAACTCATTCCCTTTGATCCTGATGAAGCACTTAGCCCCCTCCCCAAAGCCTGCACACCCCTGTCATGGGGCACAGAACTGCACTGAGCACCCAGTACTGCTGATCCACATTGTTGCACCATGACCTGTTGTGAAGGGAGTTACGACACGATACTGAGATGTTCAGCAGGTCAATCTTTTCTGTGGCAAGGATAAAGATACATTGCCAACGTTTGGAGCTTAAGCCCTTCAAGGTGTGGACAAACTGTCGGCAAGAGTCTGAACAAAAAGGAAAGGGGGTGGGGAGAGAACGAAGACGGGGAGGGGGGGAAACGGGGACTAGATTAGCCGAAACTCGAGAGGTTGTTGTTAATGCCATGCTGCAGGAGAACACCGGATTTTAGGTCCGGGCACCCTCCAGCTGATAGCATTAACATCGACCTCTCTGGTTTATGCTAACCTGCTCTCCCTCCCTTCCCTTCCCTCATTCTGCTTTCTCTCAGCTCTCCACCCCTTTCCTCTATGCATCTCCCCCACCCCCGTTTGCTGTGCCCTCCCTCCCTTCTCCTCCCCCCTCTATTTTGTTCGGGACGCCTGCCCCTTTCAACACCAAGACGAAGGGCTCAAGCCTGAAAAATTGGTTTTGTCCCTTTATCTTTGCTACATAAAGTTCACTGTGTGACCTGCTGAGTTTCTCCAGTCGTGTTGTTACTTCAACTTTGGTGTCTGCAAACTGTTTTGATTTGCTGCCATGAAGGACGTCTTGTTCGAGCTTGTTCTCTCTCCTGCTGCAGGGAACCTGAAGAAATTTAAGGAGGCCCTGCTCATGGACCCCGAGGTCAGTGCCAAACTGACTGATCTCCGTAACCAGGTGCAGGAGTTTGCCAGCTCATTCCCCATGCCAGGTTTCCTTGACCACTGACAGCTCCCAGAAGCTGCTGTAATGGGTGGAAGGAGAATCTCAGCAGCAAGCATAAACCAGGACATGCAGCCAGTCTCCTCCCACCCCCCTGATCTACAGCTTCCCCTCCTCTCCAGAAGCTTCAAGTTCTCCCTCCCACTCTCACTGGCCCTTTTCCTTGGGCAGGAGTGGTGGTGGGGAAAGAGGTTGGGAGTTGCACAGGTAGCAGCAAACCAGTGTGCAGGTAACTGCTGCCCCGCATCGCCTGATCCAATTGTTCCTGTTGCCCATCAGCCTCCCTCTTAACCCCTCTTCCTCACTCCTCTCATATCCATCTAACCCTGCCCTCTCCTCTAACCCACCCTCACTCTCCACCTCTGATACCCCCTCCTCTTTCCTCCCCTTCATTAACCACTTCTAATCTCTCCCCTCCCCCACTTTGCCCCTCAACCCCCCCCCCCCCCACGAACTGTGCACACAAATTTCAGAAATAAATGCTGACAACCCATTGCCTGGCTCTACTCCCGTCTCTTAACACATACAGCTGGTCCCTGCAATGGGAGAGGGAGAGGTGTGTCAAAGGAACCACACCTCCCATCAGACACACACACTTCGAGCGGTTAAGAGACTGGGAGGGGTGTAGGGGGCCAGAGGGGGTTACAGCGATGGGAAGGGTGTGGAGATTGGAGAGGGGATAACAGAGACAACGAGGGGTGTGGGAACCGGAGGGGGTTACAGAAACTGGGAGGGGTGTAGGGATCGGAGAGGAGGGGGGGGATACAGAGACAGGGAGGGATTTAGGGAGCCAGTGGGGGATACAGAGATGGGGATTGGAGAGGGGATTAGAGACAAGGAGGGGTGTGGGGACCGGAGGGGGTTACAGAAACTGGGAGGGTTGTAGGGATCGGAGAGGGGGGAGGTTACTGACAGGGAGGAGTGTGGGGATGAGGGGGTTACAGAAACAGGGAGGGGTGTGGGGAATAGACCTCATTGTCTTTCACTGCCCCTCCCTCCGTCCTCCCCACCCTTTACCTCCCCCTCACCGCTCCCTCCCTTCTCACCACCCTTTACCACTACCCATCACCACTCCCTCCCTTCCTCCTCACCGTGCCCCTTCACCTCCGCCCCTCACCGCCCTCCCCCCCTCACCGCCCTCCCCCCCCTCACCGCCCTCCCCCCCCTCACCGCCCTCCCCCCCTCACCGCCCTACCCCCCCTCACCGCCCTACCCCCCCCTCACCGCCCTACCCCCCCCCTCACCGCCCTACCCCCCCCTCACCGCCCTACCCCCCCCTCACCGCCCTACCCCCCCCTCACCGCCCTACCCCCCCTCACCGCCCTACCCCCCCTCACCGCCCTACCCCCCCTCACCGCCCTACCCCCCCTCACCGCCCTACCCCCCCTCACCGCCCTACCCCCCCCTCACCGCCCTACCCCCCCCTCACCGCCCTACCCCCCCCCTCACCGCCCTACCCCCCCCTCACCGCCCTACCCCCCCTCACCGCCCTACCCCCCCTCACCGCCCTACCCCCCCCTCACCGCCCTACCCCCCCCTCACCGCCCTACCCCCCCCTCACCGCCCTTTACCCCTCCCCCCTTATTGCCCCTTCCCATGGTATTTCCTCCCGAAAATAGACTACTTTGCTGCAAAGTTTTATTGGAGTTGGATGTTAAAAAGCTAGGTTCTAAATACTGGAGAATGGGCTGGAGTTTGGGAGGAAGGTTTCGTCCGTCAGATGCCTGGGGTGTCGTCCATCATGAGGCTGTGATTTCCGCACGACCACCAGCTATCCATTCCCTCCTCATTGCCTGGCTGCTGTCAGACGGAAGGTGTTAGAAGTCCGGACCATTCTTCTTCAGCTTGCTGTAGTCGGTTTCCACGGCCAGGAACTAAGAGAAGGGAGGAAAACATGAGGACGGATGCTTCTGGAAGGCAGAGCAGCCGTAAGGGCTGCATGGGGCCTGTTCTGCCATGGCCTGCCTGCTAAGAAAGCCTGTTACCTGCTTGTCTCCAACCTCGTGAGCCCTGTGTCGGTCTCTACACCTGGTGACTACTCGAGGAACAGATGTTGCCCTCTGTTAATCCCACACCCTGCCAGCCTTCCACTACTCACACCTGAGGGCCGGGTGCCTCTGTTTGGCTGAAGACCGTGATAGGGATCTCTGAAACCTTTCCCACCACTCACCCCAGGCTCACCAGCCTTGTCTTTGCCGCCCCAACATTAGGCAGCCTCCATCCTTCCAGCACCTCACCCTTGGCTAACGTGCCTCTGCCAGGATGCCTGCCATCTTCTCCCTGGTCTCAGTAGAAGTCTAGTTTTGAACACAACAATGAGCTGACCTCTTCCTGGGCTTTGGGTTCAAGACATTCACAGAACATATGTTGTGCCGACCCATATATTCCTTCCTGAAAAAAGGTACTAACCCCTCCCTACCCTGTAACCCTCTATTTTTCTTCTTTGCACGTGTCTAAGAATCTCTTAATGCCCCTAATGTTTCATTCTCCACCACCATCCCTTGCAAGAGATTCCAGGTTCCCACAAATCTGGGTGTTAAAAAAACATACCCCTGATGTCTCCCCTAAACTTCCCTCCCTTCACTTTATACACATGTCCTCTGGTGTTTGCTCCTCCTGCCTTGGGAAACAGGTGCTGGCTGTGGACCTCTATCAACAGTCTGCCTGAGTTCCGAAGCCACGCAGAACTGTCAGGCCAACTAGGTGCGTGGCCATCCACCAGCCAGAGCACGCACCGGCCCCCATTGTCCGCTCTCTCTGCCTCATGGTCAACTCCTGCATTCGGTCCGGGTTGCCGTCACCACGGCTGGACACCATCTGGGGAGGAGTGAACGTAGATAAGGGATAGAAATCCCTGACGCTGACCAGGTAGTCACTGGTAGAGCAGCCTCAGACCTCCACTAACCAGGTATCAGAGGTTGCCTACTCTTCCCCCCACCCCCGGCCCCTTTCAACCAAGCCACCTGTACGGCACCTCACCAGAGTCAGATCCACTGCCCACAGGTCGTTACTCCCAAGTTGTAGTGAGTGCCTGTCTTACACCACAGAGCTTCTTCCCCCAGTTGGGAATCCTAGGTTGGGAGTGTTATGGTACTGTGCAAGTTAACTCTGTCTGTCTGTTTGTTTCACCACTGCATCTCGTTAACTTTTTTGACCTGTTATTCAATAACTGTGTATTCCGGGACTACTCCAGAGTTTATCTCGCTTTGTGACTAATAAAGCGCTTGCTTTACAGCACCCGGCTGTGTCTCGGACTCGAGTTCTTGCTGTCCCCCAAATGAACTAAAATCACATACTGCACCTCTGACCCTTCACTCCCAGCTCTGCTAACCTGGCCTCATAAAACTTGTTTCCCAATTCAGGCAACATCCTGGTAAATTTTATCTGCTCCCTCTCCACAGCTTCCCCATCCTGCCCATAAAGATGGGACCAGAACTGAATACTTTAAGTATGGTCTCAACAGAGATTTGAAGAGGTGTAACAGTCCCCCTATTAATTTTCCAAGGTGCTAAGATTGAATTTTCAGCTCCATATGTTGCTGTGGCCTTCTTAACTGTCCTATCAACCTGTGTGGTGACCTTGAAGGATCTATGGATTTGGAATCCAACCATCCCTCTTCGTCCACACTCTTAAATAACCGATCATTAACCCTATACTCAGCCTTCTGGTTTGTCCTTCCAAAATGCATCCCCTCACACTTACCCGCCCGATTGAACTCCATCTGCCATTTTTCTGCCCAACTCTGCATCCTGTCTGTATCCTTTTGTAACCATCAACAACTTCAACCTTCATGTCATCTGTAAACTTACTGACCTGTCCTTCCGCCTCTTCATCCAGGTCATTTATAAAAATCACAAAGAGACGGGTCCCAGAACAGATCCTTGTGGAACTCCACCAGTCACCGACCTCCAGGCAGAATACTCTCCTTCCACTACGATCTCAGCTTTCTACCTGCAGGCCAATTGTTTTTATCCACACAGCTAATTTTCTACTGAACCTCTGACTCATGACTTTCTGTATAAGTCTGAAATGAAATTGAGCCACAGCAACATATGGAGCTGAAAATTCAATCTTAGCACCTTGGAAAATTATGGATTTGTATTAATAGCCCAACCCCTCCTTGCTGATCCAGTCCCCTACCTGAGCGGGTCCCCTTTCCCTGCATTCAGCCCATCTCCCTTTAAACCTTTCCTGTCCAAATGTATGTTACACGGTGTGTTTGTCCCCCACCACCACCACTTCATGTGACAGCTCGTTCCACACACCCACTACCCTCTGTGTGAAATCTCTCCCCTTAAACCTGTGCCCTCTAGTTTTAGACTCCCCCACCCTGGGGAAAAGACTGGGACCACCCACCTGATCCTGCCCCTGATGATTTTATAAACCTCTATAAGGTTTCCCCCCCCCTCAGCCTCCTCCACTCCAGGGAGAAAAGTCCCAGCCTATACAGCCTTTCCCTGTAACTCCAGTCCCAGGAACATCCTGGTGAATCTTTCCTGCCCCCTTTCCAGTTCAGTGACATCCTTCCCACACCTGGGTGCCCAGAACTGTGCACAATACTCCAAGTGTGGTCTTCCCAATGACCTGGACAGTTGTAATGGGACGTCCCTGATCCTGGACTCAGTGCCCAGATCCATGAAGGCAAGTGTGTCAAAACACCTTCATCACCCTGTCTCTGTGTTCCCAGTTTCAGGGATCATGGATCTATTCTACAACACTCCCCACCATTCACCGTGCAAGTCCCCGTACCCCGAGGTCTCTCGGTTCCACAACTCTAAACCATTCACTGTGTCAGTCCCCCAAGCTCGAGGTCCCTCTGTTCCAGAACTCCCCACCATTCACTGTGTCAGTCCCCCTACCCCGAGGTCTCTCTGTTGCATAACACTCCCCACCATTCACTGTGTCAGTCCCCCTACCCCGAGGTCTCTCTGTTCCATCACAATCCCCACCATTCATTGTCAGTCCCCCTACCCCGAGGTGTCTCTGTTCCACAACTCCCCACCATTCACTGTCAGTCCCTGGACCCCAAGGTCTCAGTGTTCCACAACTCCCCACCATTCAGTGTCGGTCCCCCTACCCCAAGGTCTCTCTGTTCCACAACTCCCCACCATTCACTCTGTCAGTCCCCCTACCCCGAGGTCCCTCTGTTCCATAACACTCCCCACCATTCACTGTGTCAGTCCCCCTACCCTGACCTCTCCCTGTTCCATAACACTCCCCACCATTCACTGTGTCAGTCCCCCTACCCCGAGGTCTCTGTTCCACAACTCCCCACCATTCACTGTGTCAACCCATACCCCAAGTTCTCTATGTTCCATAACACTCCCCACCATTCACTCTCAGTCCCCAGATCCCGAGGTCTCTCTGTTCCAGAACTCCCCACCATTCACTGTGTCAGTCCCCCTACCCCAAGGTCTCTCTGTTCCACAATTCCCCACCATTCACTGTGTCAGTCCCCCTACACGAAGGTCTCTCTGTTTCACAACTCCCCACCATTCACTATGTCAGTCCCCCTAACCCGAGGTCTCTCTATTCCACAACACCCCACCATTCACTGTGTCAGTCCCTCTACACCAAGGTCTCTCTGTTCCATAACACTCCGCACCATTCACTGTGTGAGTCCCCCTACCCCCTCTGTTCCATATCACTCCCCACCATTCACTCTGTCAGTCCACCTACCCTGAGGTCTCTCTGTTCCATAACACCCCCACCATTCACTGTGTCAGTCCCCCTACCCCGAGATCTCCCTGTTCCATAACACACCCCACCATTCACTGTGTCAGTCCCCCTACCCCGAGGTCTCTCTGTTCCATACCACTTCCCACCATTCACTGTGTCAGTCCCCCCACCCCGAGGTCTGTCTGTTCCATAACACTCACCAACATTCACTGTGTCAGTCCCCCTACCCTGTGGTCTCTCTGTTCCACAACTCCCCATCATTCACTGTGTCAGTCCCCCTACCCCGAGGTCTCTCTGTTCCATAACACTTCCCACCATTCACTGTGTCAGTCGCACTAGCCCGAGGTCTCTCTGTTCCATAACACTCCCCACCATTCACTTTGTGAATCCCCCTACCCCAAGGTCTCTCTGTTCCACAACTCCCCACCATTCACCGTGTCAGTCCCCCTACCCCGAGGTCTCTCTGTTCCACAACTGCCCACCATTCACTGTGTCAGTCCCCCTACCCCGAGGTCTCTCTTTTCCATAACACTCCCCACCATTCACTATGTCCGTCCCACTACCGCAAGGTCTCTCTGTTTCACAACTCCCCACCATTCACTGTGTCAGTCCCCCTACCCCAAGGTCTCTGTGTTCCACAACTCCCCACCATTCACTGTGTCAGTCCCCCTACCCCGAGGTCTCTCTGTTCCATAACACTCCCCACCATTCACTGTGTCAGTCCCCCTACCCCAAAGTCTCTCTGTTCCACATCTCCCCACCATTCACTGTGTCAGTCCCCCTACCCTGAGGTCTCTCTGTTCCATAACAACCCCACCATTCACTGTGTCAGTCCCCCTAACCCGAGGTCTCCCTGTTCCATAACACACCCCACCATTCACTGTGTCAGTCCCCCTACCCCGAGGTCTCTCTGTTCCATACCACTCCCCACCATTCACTGTGTCAGTCCCCCCACCCCGAGGTCTGTCTGTTCCATAACACTCACCAACATTCACTGTGTCAGTCCCCCTACCCTGTGGTCTCTCTGTTCCACAACTCCCCATCATTCACTGTGTCAGTCCCCCTACCCCGAGGTCTCTCTGTTCCATAACACTCCCCACCATTCACTTTGTGAATCCCCCTACCCCGAGGTCTCTCTGTTCCACAACTCCCCACCATTCACCGTGTCAGTCCCCCTACCCCGAGGTCTCTCTGTTCCACAACTGCCCACCATTCACTGTGTCAGTCCCCCTACCCCGAGGTCTCTCTTTTCCATAACACTCCCCAACATTCACTATGTCCGTCCCACTACCGCAAGGTCTCTCTGTTTCACAACTCCCCACCATTCACTGTGTCAGTCCCCCTACCCCAAGGTCTCTGTGTTCCACAACTCCCCACCATTCACTGTGTCAGTCCCCCTACCCCGAGGTCTCTCTGTTCCATAACACACCCCACCATTCACTGTGTCAGTCCCCCTACCCCAAAGTCTCTCTGTTCCACATCTCCCCACCATTCACTGTGTCAGTCCCCCTACCCCGAGGTCTCCCTGTTCCATAACACACCCCACCATTCACTGTGTCAGTCCCCCTAACCCAAGGTCTCTCTGTTCCATACCGCTCCCCACCATTCACTGTGTCAGTCCCCCCACCCCGAGGTCTGTCTGTTCCATAACACTCACCAACATTCACTGTGTCAGTCCCCCTACCCTGTGGTCTCTCTGTTCCACAACTCCCCATCATTCACTGTGTCAGTCGCACTAGCCCGAGGTCTCTCTGTTCCATAACACTCCCCACCATTAACTTTGTGAATCCCCCTACCCCGAGGTCTCTCTGTTCCACAACTCCCCACCATTTACCGTGTCAGTCCCCCTACCCCGAGGTCTCTCTGTTACACAACTGCCCACCATTCACTGTGTCAGTCCCCCTACCTCGAGGTCTCTCTTTTCCATAACACTCCCCACCATTCACTGTGTCCGTCCCCCTACCGCAAGGTCTCTGTTTCACAACTCCCCTACATTCACTGTGTCAGTCCCCCTACCCCAAGGTCTCTGTGTTCCACAACTCCCCACCATTCACTGTGTCAGTTCCCCTACCCCGAGGTCTCTCTGTTCCATAACACTCCCCACCATTCACTGTGTCAGTCCCCCTACCCCAAGGTATCTCTGTTCCATAACTCCCCACCATTCACTGTGTCAGTCCCCCTACCCCGAGGTCTCTCTGTTCCATAACACTCCCCACCATTCACTGTGTCAGTCCCTGTACCACAAGTCTCTTTGTTCCATAATACTCCTCACCATTCACTGTGTCAGTCCCCCTACCCCGAGGTCTCTGTGTTCCACAACTCCCCACCATTCACTGTGTCAGTCCCCCTACGCCAAGGTCTCTCTGTTCCATAACACTCCCCACCATTCACTGTGTCAGTCCCCCTACCCTGAAGTCTCTCTGTTCCATAACACTCCCCACCATTCACTGTCAGTCCCCCAACACCGAGGTCTCTCTGTTCCAGAACTCCCCACCATTCTCTATGTCAGTCACCCTACCCCAAGGTCTCTCAGTTCCACATCTCCCCACCATTCACTGTGTCAGTCCCCCTACCCTGAGGTCTCTCTGTTCCATAACACCCCCACCATTCACTGTGTCAGTCCCCCTACCCCGAGGTCTCCCTGTTCCATAACACACCCCACCATTCACTGTGTCAGTCCCCCTACCCCAAGGTCTCTCTGTTCCATACCACTCCCCACCATTCACTGTGTCATCCCCCCACCCCGATGTCTGTCTGTTCCATAACACTCACCAACATTCACTGTGTCAGTCCCCCTACCCTGTGGTCTCTCTGTTCCACAACTCCCCATCATTCACTGTGTCAGTCCCCCTACCCCGAAGTCTCTCTGTTCCATAACACTTCCCACCATTCACTGTGTCAGTCGCACTAGCCCGTGGTCTCTCTGTTCCATAACACTCCCCACCATTCACTTTGTGAATCCCCTACCCCGAGGTCTCTCTGTTCCACAACTCCCCACCATTTACCGTGTCAGTCCCCCTACCCCGAGGTCTCTCTGTTACACAACTGCCCACCATTCACTGTGTCAGTCCCCCTACCTCGAGGTCTCTCTTTTCCATAACACTCCCCACCATTCACTGTGTCCGTCCCCCTACCCCGAGGTCTCTCTGTTCCATAACACTCCCCACCATTCACTGTGTCAGTCCCTGTACCACAAGTCTCTTTGTTCCATAATACTCCTCACCAATCACTGTGTCAGTCCCCCTACCCCGAGGTCTCTGTGTTCCACAACTCCCCACCATTCACTGTGTCAGTCCCCCTACGCCAAGGTCTCTCTGTTCCATAACACTCTGACAGGGAGGAGTGTGGGGATGAGGGGGTTACAGAAACAGGGAGGGGTGTGGGGAATAGACCTCATTGTCTTTCACTGCCCCTCCCTCCGTCCTCCCCACCCTTTACCTCCCCCTCACCGCTCCCTCCCTTCTCACCACCCTTTACCACTACCCATCACCACTCCCTCCCTTCCTCCTCACCGTGCCCCTTCACCTCCGCCCCTCACCGCCCTCCCCCCCTCACCGCCCTCCCCCCCCCTCACCGCCCTCCCCCCCCTCACCGCCCTCCCCCCCTCACCGCCCTACCCCCCCTCACCGCCCTACCCCCCCCTCACCGCCCTACCCCCCCCTCACCGCCCTACCCCCCCCTCACCGCCCTACCCCCCCCTCACCGCCCTACCCCCCCCTCACCGCCCTACCCCCCCTCACCGCCCTACCCCCCCTCACCGCCCTACCCCCCCTCACCGCCCTACCCCCCCTCACCGCCCTACCCCCCCTCACCGCCCTACCCCCCCCTCACCGCCCTACCCCCCCCTCACCGCCCTACCCCCCCCTCACCGCCCTACCCCCCCCTCACCGCCCTACCCCCCCTCACCGCCCTACCCCCCCCTCACCGCCCTACCCCCCCCTCACCGCCCTACCCCCCCCTCACCGCCCTACCCCCCCCTCACCGCCCTTTACCCCTCCCCCCTTATTGCCCCTTCCCATGGTATTTCCTCCCGAAAATAGACTACTTTGCTGCAAAGTTTTATTGGAGTTGGATGTTAAAAAGCTAGGTTCTAAATACTGGAGAATGGGCTGGAGTTTGGGAGGAAGGTTTCGTCCGTCAGATGCCTGGGGTGTCGTCCATCATGAGGCTGTGATTTCCGCACGACCACCAGCTATCCATTCCCTCCTCATTGCCTGGCTGCTGTCAGACGGAAGGTGTTAGAAGTCCGGACCATTCTTCTTCAGCTTGCTGTAGTCGGTTTCCACGGCCAGGAACTAAGAGAAGGGAGGAAAACATGAGGACGGATGCTTCTGGAAGGCAGAGCAGCCGTAAGGGCTGCATGGGGCCTGTTCTGCCATGGCCTGCCTGCTAAGAAAGCCTGTTACCTGCTTGTCTCCAACCTCGTGAGCCCTGTGTCGGTCTCTACACCTGGTGACTACTCGAGGAACAGATGTTGCCCTCTGTTAATCCCACACCCTGCCAGCCTTCCACTACTCACACCTGAGGGCCGGGTGCCTCTGTTTGGCTGAAGACCGTGATAGGGATCTCTGAAACCTTTCCCACCACTCACCCCAGGCTCACCAGCCTTGTCTTTGCCGCCCCAACATTAGGCAGCCTCCATCCTTCCAGCACCTCACCCTTGGCTAACGTGCCTCTGCCAGGATGCCTGCCATCTTCTCCCTGGTCTCAGTAGAAGTCTAGTTTTGAACACAACAATGAGCTGACCTCTTCCTGGGCTTTGGGTTCAAGACATTCACAGAACATATGTTGTGCCGACCCATATATTCCTTCCTGAAAAAAGGTACTAACCCCTCCCTACCCTGTAACCCTCTATTTTTCTTCTTTGCACGTGTCTAAGAATCTCTTAATGCCCCTAATGTTTCATTCTCCACCACCATCCCTTGCAAGAGATTCCAGGTTCCCACAAATCTGGGTGTTAAAAAAACATACCCCTGATGTCTCCCCTAAACTTCCCTCCCTTCACTTTATACACATGTCCTCTGGTGTTTGCTCCTCCTGCCTTGGGAAACAGGTGCTGGCTGTGGACCTCTATCAACAGTCTGCCTGAGTTCCGAAGCCACGCAGAACTGTCAGGCCAACTAGGTGCGTGGCCATCCACCAGCCAGAGCACGCACCGGCCCCCATTGTCCGCTCTCTCTGCCTCATGGTCAACTCCTGCATTCGGTCCGGGTTGCCGTCACCACGGCTGGACACCATCTGGGGAGGAGTGAACGTAGATAAGGGATAGAAATCCCTGACGCTGACCAGGTAGTCACTGGTAGAGCAGCCTCAGACCTCCACTAACCAGGTATCAGAGGTTGCCTACTCTTCCCCCCACCCCCGGCCCCTTTCAACCAAGCCACCTGTACGGCACCTCACCAGAGTCAGATCCACTGCCCACAGGTCGTTACTCCCAAGTTGTAGTGAGTGCCTGTCTTACACCACAGAGCTTCTTCCCCCAGTTGGGAATCCTAGGTTGGGAGTGTTATGGTACTGTGCAAGTTAACTCTGTCTGTCTGTTTGTTTCACCACTGCATCTCGTTAACTTTTTTGACCTGTTATTCAATAACTGTGTATTCCGGGACTACTCCAGAGTTTATCTCGCTTTGTGACTAATAAAGCGCTTGCTTTACAGCACCCGGCTGTGTCTCGGACTCGAGTTCTTGCTGTCCCCCAAATGAACTAAAATCACATACTGCACCTCTGACCCTTCACTCCCAGCTCTGCTAACCTGGCCTCATAAAACTTGTTTCCCAATTCAGGCAACATCCTGGTAAATTTTATCTGCTCCCTCTCCACAGCTTCCCCATCCTGCCCATAAAGATGGGACCAGAACTGAATACTTTAAGTATGGTCTCAACAGAGATTTGAAGAGGTGTAACAGTCCCCCTATTAATTTTCCAAGGTGCTAAGATTGAATTTTCAGCTCCATATGTTGCTGTGGCCTTCTTAACTGTCCTATCAACCTGTGTGGTGACCTTGAAGGATCTATGGATTTGGAATCCAACCATCCCTCTTCGTCCACACTCTTAAATAACCGATCATTAACCCTATACTCAGCCTTCTGGTTTGTCCTTCCAAAATGCATCCCCTCACACTTACCCGCCCGATTGAACTCCATCTGCCATTTTTCTGCCCAACTCTGCATCCTGTCTGTATCCTTTTGTAACCATCAACAACTTCAACCTTCATGTCATCTGTAAACTTACTGACCTGTCCTTCCGCCTCTTCATCCAGGTCATTTATAAAAATCACAAAGAGACGGGTCCCAGAACAGATCCTTGTGGAACTCCACCAGTCACCGACCTCCAGGCAGAATACTCTCCTTCCACTACGATCTCAGCTTTCTACCTGCAGGCCAATTGTTTTTATCCACACAGCTAATTTTCTACTGAACCTCTGACTCATGACTTTCTGTATAAGTCTGAAATGAAATTGAGCCACAGCAACATATGGAGCTGAAAATTCAATCTTAGCACCTTGGAAAATTATGGATTTGTATTAATAGCCCAACCCCTCCTTGCTGATCCAGTCCCCTACCTGAGCGGGTCCCCTTTCCCTGCATTCAGCCCATCTCCCTTTAAACCTTTCCTGTCCAAATGTATGTTACACGGTGTGTTTGTCCCCCACCACCACCACTTCATGTGACAGCTCGTTCCACACACCCACTACCCTCTGTGTGAAATCTCTCCCCTTAAACCTGTGCCCTCTAGTTTTAGACTCCCCCACCCTGGGGAAAAGACTGGGACCACCCACCTGATCCTGCCCCTGATGATTTTATAAACCTCTATAAGGTTTCCCCCCCCCTCAGCCTCCTCCACTCCAGGGAGAAAAGTCCCAGCCTATACAGCCTTTCCCTGTAACTCCAGTCCCAGGAACATCCTGGTGAATCTTTCCTGCCCCCTTTCCAGTTCAGTGACATCCTTCCCACACCTGGGTGCCCAGAACTGTGCACAATACTCCAAGTGTGGTCTTCCCAATGACCTGGACAGTTGTAATGGGACGTCCCTGATCCTGGACTCAGTGCCCAGATCCATGAAGGCAAGTGTGTCAAAACACCTTCATCACCCTGTCTCTGTGTTCCCAGTTTCAGGGATCATGGATCTATTCTACAACACTCCCCACCATTCACCGTGCAAGTCCCCGTACCCCGAGGTCTCTCGGTTCCACAACTCTAAACCATTCACTGTGTCAGTCCCCCAAGCTCGAGGTCCCTCTGTTCCAGAACTCCCCACCATTCACTGTGTCAGTCCCCCTACCCCGAGGTCTCTCTGTTGCATAACACTCCCCACCATTCACTGTGTCAGTCCCCCTACCCCGAGGTCTCTCTGTTCCATCACAATCCCCACCATTCATTGTCAGTCCCCCTACCCCGAGGTGTCTCTGTTCCACAACTCCCCACCATTCACTGTCAGTCCCTGGACCCCAAGGTCTCAGTGTTCCACAACTCCCCACCATTCAGTGTCGGTCCCCCTACCCCAAGGTCTCTCTGTTCCACAACTCCCCACCATTCACTCTGTCAGTCCCCCTACCCCGAGGTCCCTCTGTTCCATAACACTCCCCACCATTCACTGTGTCAGTCCCCCTACCCTGACCTCTCCCTGTTCCATAACACTCCCCACCATTCACTGTGTCAGTCCCCCTACCCCGAGGTCTCTGTTCCACAACTCCCCACCATTCACTGTGTCAACCCATACCCCAAGTTCTCTATGTTCCATAACACTCCCCACCATTCACTCTCAGTCCCCAGATCCCGAGGTCTCTCTGTTCCAGAACTCCCCACCATTCACTGTGTCAGTCCCCCTACCCCAAGGTCTCTCTGTTCCACAATTCCCCACCATTCACTGTGTCAGTCCCCCTACACGAAGGTCTCTCTGTTTCACAACTCCCCACCATTCACTATGTCAGTCCCCCTAACCCGAGGTCTCTCTATTCCACAACACCCCACCATTCACTGTGTCAGTCCCTCTACACCAAGGTCTCTCTGTTCCATAACACTCCGCACCATTCACTGTGTGAGTCCCCCTACCCCCTCTGTTCCATATCACTCCCCACCATTCACTCTGTCAGTCCACCTACCCTGAGGTCTCTCTGTTCCATAACACCCCCACCATTCACTGTGTCAGTCCCCCTACCCCGAGATCTCCCTGTTCCATAACACACCCCACCATTCACTGTGTCAGTCCCCCTACCCCGAGGTCTCTCTGTTCCATACCACTTCCCACCATTCACTGTGTCAGTCCCCCCACCCCGAGGTCTGTCTGTTCCATAACACTCACCAACATTCACTGTGTCAGTCCCCCTACCCTGTGGTCTCTCTGTTCCACAACTCCCCATCATTCACTGTGTCAGTCCCCCTACCCCGAGGTCTCTCTGTTCCATAACACTTCCCACCATTCACTGTGTCAGTCGCACTAGCCCGAGGTCTCTCTGTTCCATAACACTCCCCACCATTCACTTTGTGAATCCCCCTACCCCAAGGTCTCTCTGTTCCACAACTCCCCACCATTCACCGTGTCAGTCCCCCTACCCCGAGGTCTCTCTGTTCCACAACTGCCCACCATTCACTGTGTCAGTCCCCCTACCCCGAGGTCTCTCTTTTCCATAACACTCCCCACCATTCACTATGTCCGTCCCACTACCGCAAGGTCTCTCTGTTTCACAACTCCCCACCATTCACTGTGTCAGTCCCCCTACCCCAAGGTCTCTGTGTTCCACAACTCCCCACCATTCACTGTGTCAGTCCCCCTACCCCGAGGTCTCTCTGTTCCATAACACTCCCCACCATTCACTGTGTCAGTCCCCCTACCCCAAAGTCTCTCTGTTCCACATCTCCCCACCATTCACTGTGTCAGTCCCCCTACCCTGAGGTCTCTCTGTTCCATAACAACCCCACCATTCACTGTGTCAGTCCCCCTAACCCGAGGTCTCCCTGTTCCATAACACACCCCACCATTCACTGTGTCAGTCCCCCTACCCCGAGGTCTCTCTGTTCCATACCACTCCCCACCATTCACTGTGTCAGTCCCCCCACCCCGAGGTCTGTCTGTTCCATAACACTCACCAACATTCACTGTGTCAGTCCCCCTACCCTGTGGTCTCTCTGTTCCACAACTCCCCATCATTCACTGTGTCAGTCCCCCTACCCCGAGGTCTCTCTGTTCCATAACACTCCCCACCATTCACTTTGTGAATCCCCCTACCCCGAGGTCTCTCTGTTCCACAACTCCCCACCATTCACCGTGTCAGTCCCCCTACCCCGAGGTCTCTCTGTTCCACAACTGCCCACCATTCACTGTGTCAGTCCCCCTACCCCGAGGTCTCTCTTTTCCATAACACTCCCCAACATTCACTATGTCCGTCCCACTACCGCAAGGTCTCTCTGTTTCACAACTCCCCACCATTCACTGTGTCAGTCCCCCTACCCCAAGGTCTCTGTGTTCCACAACTCCCCACCATTCACTGTGTCAGTCCCCCTACCCCGAGGTCTCTCTGTTCCATAACACACCCCACCATTCACTGTGTCAGTCCCCCTACCCCAAAGTCTCTCTGTTCCACATCTCCCCACCATTCACTGTGTCAGTCCCCCTACCCCGAGGTCTCCCTGTTCAATAACACACCCCACCATTCACTGTGTCAGTCCCCCTAACCCAAGGTCTCTCTGTTCCATACCGCTCCCCACCATTCACTGTGTCAGTCCCCCCACAACGAGGTCTGTCTGTTCCATAACACTCACCAACATTCACTGTGTCAGTCCCCCTACCCTGTGGTCTCTCTGTTCCACAACTCCCCATCATTCACTGTGTCAGTCGCACTAGCCCGAGGTCTCTCTGTTCCATAACACTCCCCACCATTAACTTTGTGAATCCCCCTACCCCGAGGTCTCTCTGTTCCACAACTCCCCACCATTTACCGTGTCAGTCCCCCTACCCCGAGGTCTCTCTGTTACACAACTGCCCACCATTCACTGTGTCAGTCCCCCTACCTCGAGGTCTCTCTTTTCCATAACACTCCCCACCATTCACTGTGTCCGTCCCCCTACCGCAAGGTCTCTGTTTCACAACTCCCCTACATTCACTGTGTCAGTCCCCCTACCCCAAGGTCTCTGTGTTCCACAACTCCCCACCATTCACTGTGTCAGTTCCCCTACCCCGAGGTCTCTCTGTTCCATAACACTCCCCACCATTCACTGTGTCAGTCCCCCTACCCCAAGGTATCTCTGTTCCATAACTCCCCACCATTCACTGTGTCAGTCCCCCTACCCCGAGGTCTCTCTGTTCCATAACACTCCCCACCATTCACTGTGTCAGTCCCTGTACCACAAGTCTCTTTGTTCCATAATACTCCTCACCATTCACTGTGTCAGTCCCCCTACCCCGAGGTCTCTGTGTTCCACAACTCCCCACCATTCACTGTGTCAGTCCCCCTACGCCAAGGTCTCTCTGTTCCATAACACTCCCCACCATTCACTGTGTCAGTCCCCCTACCCTGAAGTCTCTCTGTTCCATAACACTCCCCACCATTCACTGTCAGTCCCCCAACACCGAGGTCTCTCTGTTCCAGAACTCCCCACCATTCTCTATGTCAGTCACCCTACCCCAAGGTCTCTCAGTTCCACATCTCCCCACCATTCACTGTGTCAGTCCCCCTACCCTGAGGTCTCTCTGTTCCATAACACCCCCACCATTCACTGTGTCAGTCCCCCTACCCCGAGGTCTCCCTGTTCCATAACACACCCCACCATTCACTGTGTCAGTCCCCCTACCCCAAGGTCTCTCTGTTCCATACCACTCCCCACCATTCACTGTGTCATCCCCCCACCCCGATGTCTGTCTGTTCCATAACACTCACCAACATTCACTGTGTCAGTCCCCCTACCCTGTGGTCTCTCTGTTCCACAACTCCCCATCATTCACTGTGTCAGTCCCCCTACCCCGAAGTCTCTCTGTTCCATAACACTTCCCACCATTCACTGTGTCAGTCGCACTAGCCCGTGGTCTCTCTGTTCCATAACACTCCCCACCATTCACTTTGTGAATCCCCTACCCCGAGGTCTCTCTGTTCCACAACTCCCCACCATTTACCGTGTCAGTCCCCCTACCCCGAGGTCTCTCTGTTACACAACTGCCCACCATTCACTGTGTCAGTCCCCCTACCTCGAGGTCTCTCTTTTCCATAACACTCCCCACCATTCACTGTGTCCGTCCCCCTACCCCGAGGTCTCTCTGTTCCATAACACTCCCCACCATTCACTGTGTCAGTCCCTGTACCACAAGTCTCTTTGTTCCATAATACTCCTCACCAATCACTGTGTCAGTCCCCCTACCCCGAGGTCTCTGTGTTCCACAACTCCCCACCATTCACTGTGTCAGTCCCCCTACGCCAAGGTCTCTCTGTTCCATAACACTCTCCACCATTCACTCTCTGTCCCCCAATCCCGAGGTCTCTCTGTTCCAGAACTCCCCACCATGCACTGTGTCAGTCCCCCTATCGCAAGGTCTCTCTTCCACAATTCCCCACCATTCACTGAGTCAGTCCCCCTACACCAAGGTCTCTATGTTCCATAACACTCCGCACCATTCACTGTGTCAGTCCCCCTACCCCCTCTGTTCCATAACATTCCCCACCATTCACAGTGTCAGTCCCCCTACGCCGAGGTCTCTGGGTTCCATCACACTCCCCACCATTCATAGTGTCAGTCCCCCTACCCCGAAGTCTCTCTGTTCCATAACACTCCCCACCATTCACTGTCATTCCCCCAACACCGAGGTCTCTCTGTTCCAGAACTCCCCACCATTCTCTATGTCAGTCACCCTACCCCAAGGTCTCTCAGTTACACAATTCCCCACCATTCACTGTGTCAGTCCCTCTACACCAAGGTCTCTCTGTTCCACAACTCCACACCATTCAATGTGTCAGTCCTCCTAACCAGAGATGTCTCTGTTCCATATGACACCCCACCATTCACTGTGTCAGTCCCCCTATCCCGAGGTCTCTCTGTTCCATAACACACCCCACCATTCATTGTCAGTTCCCCTACACTGAGGTCTCTCTCTTCCATAACACTCCCCACCATTCACTGTGTCATTCCCTGCACCACAAGTCTCTTTGTTCCATAACACTCCTCACCATTCACTTTGTCAGTCCCCCTACCCAGAGGTCTCTCTGTTCCACAACTCCCCACCATTCACTGTGTCAGTCCCCCTACCCCAAGGTCTCTCTGTTCCATAACACTCCCCACCATTCACTCTCTGTCCCCCAATCCCGAGGTCTCTCCGTTCCAGAACTCCCCACCATGCACTGTGTCAGTCCCCCTATCGCAAGGTCTCTCTGTTCCACAATTCCCCACCATTCACTGTGTCAGTCCCCCTACACCAAGGTCTCTCTGTTACATAACATTCCGCACCATTCACTGTGTCAGTCCCCCTAACCCCTCTGTTCCATAACATTCCCCACCATTCACAGTGTCAGTCCCCCTACCCCGAGGTCTCTCTGTTCCATAACAATCCCCACCATTCATTGTCAGTCCCCCTACCCCAAGGTCTCTCTGTTCCATAACTCCCCAACATTCAGTGTCGGTCCACCTACCCCAAGGTCTCTCTGTTCCACAACGCCCCACCATTCACTGTGTCAGTCCCTGTACCCCAAGGTCTCTCTGTTCCATAACTCCCCACCATTCACTGTGTCAGTCCCCCTACGCCGAGGTCTCTCTGTTCCATAACACTCCCCACCATTCATAGTGTCAGTCCCCCTACCCCGAAGTCTCTCTGTTCCATAAAACTCCCCACTATTCACTGTCAGTCCCCCAACACCGAGGTCTCTCTGTTCCAGAACTCCCTACCATTCTCTATGTCAGTCCCCCTACCCCAAGGTCTCTCAGTTACACAATTCCCCACCATTCTCAGTGTCATTCCCCCCAACCCGAGGTGTCTCTTTCCATATTACTCCGCACCATTCACTGTGTCAGTCCCTCTACCCTACCCCAAGGTCTCTCTGTTCCATAACTCCCCATAATTCACTGTGTCAGTCTCCCTACCCCAGGCCTGTTTGTTCCATAACACACCCCACCATTCACTGTGTCAGTCCCCCTACCCCGAGGTCTCTCTGTTCCATAACACTCCCCACTATTCATTGTCAGTCGCCCTACACTGAGGTCTCTCTGTTCCATAACACTCCCCACCATTCACTGTGTCAGTCCCTGTACCACAAGTCTCTTTGTTCCATAACACTCCTCACCATTCACTGTGTCAGTCCCCCTACCCCGAGGTCTCTGTGTTCCACAACTCCCCACCATTCACTGTGTCAGTCCCCCTACGCCAAGGTCTCTCTGTTCCATAACATTCCCCACCATTCACTCTCTGACCCCCAATCCCGAGGTCTCTCTGTTCCAGAACTCCCCACCATGCACTGTGTCAGTCCCCCTATCGCAAGGTCTCTCTGTTCCACAATTCCCCACCATTCACTGTGTCATGCCCCCTACACCAAGGTCTCTCTGTTCCATAACACTCTGCACCATTCACTGTGTCAGTCCCCCTACCCCCTCTTTTCCATAACATTCCCCTCCATTCACAGTGTCAGTCCCCCTACCCCGAGGTCTCTCTGTTCCATAACACTCCCCACCATTCATTGTCAGTCCCCCTACACTGAGGTCTCTCTGTTCCATAACACTCCTCACCATTCACTGTGTCAGTCCCTGTACCACAAGTCTCTTTGTTCCATAACACTCCTCACCATTCACTGTGTCAGTCCCCCTACCCCGAGGTCTCTCTGTTCCACAACACTACCCACTATTCATTGTCAGTCCCCCTACACTGAGGTCTCTCTGTTCCATAACACTCCCCACCATTCACTGTGTCAGTCCCTGTACCACAAGTCTCTTTGTTCCATAACACTCCTCACCATTCACTGTGTCAGTCCCCCTACCCCGAGGTCTCTCTGTTCCACAACTCCCCACCATTCACTGTGTCAGTCCCCCTACCCCAAGGTCTCTCTGTTCCATAACACTCCCCACCATTCACTCTCTGTCCCCCAATCCCGAGGTCTCTCTGTTCCAGAACTCCACACCATGCACTGTGTCAGTTCCCCTATCGCAAGGTCTCTCTGTTCCAAAATTCCCCACCATTCACTGTGTCAGTCCCCCTACACCAAGGTCTCTCTGTTCCATAACACTCCGCACCATTCACTGTGTCAGTCCCCCTACCCCAAGGTCTCTCTGTTCCATTACACTCCCCACCATTCACTCTCTGTCCCCCAATCCCGAGGGCTCTCTGTTCCAGAACTCCCCACCATGCACTGTGTCAGTCCCCCTATCGCAAGGTCTCTCTGTTCCACAATTCCCCACCATTCACTGTGTCAGTCCCCCTACACCAAGGTCTCTCTGTTCCATAACACTACCCACCATTCACTATGTCAGTCCCCCTACCTCGAGGTCCCTCTGTTCCAGAACTCCCCTCCATTCACTGTGTCAGTCCCCCTACCCCAAGGTCTCTCTGTTCCACAACTCCCCACCATTCACTGTGTCAGTCCCCCTATCCCGAGGTCTGTCTGTTCCATAACACTCCCCACCATTCATTGTCAATCCCCCTGCACTGAGGTCTCTCTGTTCCATAACACTCCCCACCATTCACTGTGTCAGTCCCCCTACCCCAAGGTCCTCTGTTCCATAACACTCCCCACCATTCACTGTCAGTCCCCCAACACCGAGGTCTCTCTGTTCCAGAACTCCCCACCATTCTCTATGTCAGTCCCCCTACCCCAAGGTCTCTCAGTTACACAATTCCCCACCATTCTATGTGTCATTCCCCCCAACCCGAGGTGTCTCTGTTCCATATTACTCCGCACCATTCACTGTGTCAGTCCCCCTGCCCTACCCCAAAGTCTCTCTGTTCCATAACTCCCCATCATTCACTGTGTTAGTCCCCCTACCCCAGGCCTGTTTGTTCCATAACACACCCCACCATTCACTGTGTCAGTCCCCCTACCCCGAGGTCTCTCTGTTCCATACCACTCCCCACCATTCACTGTGTCAGTCCCCCCACCCCGAGGTCTGTCTGTTCCATAACACTCACCAACATTCACTGTGTCAGTCCCCCTACCCTGTGGTCTCTCTGTTCCACAACTCCCCATCATTCACTGTGTCAGTCCCCCTACCCCGAGGTCTCTCTGTTCCATAACACTCCCCACCATTCATTTTGTGAATCCCCCTACCCCGAGGTCTCTCTGTTCCACAACTCCCCACCATTCACCGTGTCAGTCCCCCTACCCCGAGGTCTCTCTGTTCCACAACTGCCCACCATTCACTGTGTCAGTCCCCCTACCCCGAGGTCTCTCTTTTCCATAACACTCCCCAACATTCACTATGTCCGTCCCACTACCGCAAGGTCTCTCTGTTTCACAACTCCCCACCATTCACTGTGTCAGTCTCCCTACCCCAAGGTCTCTGTGTTCCACAACTCCCCACCATTCACTGTGTCAGTCCCCCTACCCCGAGGTCTCTCTGTTCCATAACACTCCCCACCATTCACTGTGTCAGTCCCCCTACCCCAAAGTCTCTCTGTTCCACATCTCCCCACCATTCACTGTGTCAGTCCCCCTACCCCGAGGTCTCCCTGTTCCATAACACACCCCACCATTCACTGTGTCAGTCCCCCTACCCCAAGGTCTCTCTGTTCCATACCACTCCCCACCATTCACTGTGTCAGTCCCCCCACCCCGAGGTCTGTCTGTTCCATAACACTCACCAACATTCACTGTGTCAGTCCCCCTACCCTGTGGTCTCTCTGTTCCACAACTCCCCATCATTCACTGTGTCAGTCGCACTAGCCCGAGGTCTCTCTGTTCCATAACACTCCCCACCATTAACTTTGTGAATCCCCCTACCCCGAGGTCTCTCTGTTCCACAACTCCCCACCATTTACCGTGTCAGTCCCCCTACCCCGAGGTCTCTCTGTTACACAACTGCCCACCATTCACTGTGTCAGTCCCCCTACCTCGAGGTCTCTCTTTTCCATAACACTCCCCACCATTCACTGTGTCCGTCCCCCTACCGCAAGGTCTCTGTTTCACAACTCCCCTACATTCACTGTGTCAGTCCCCCTACCCCAAGGTCTTGTGTTCCACAACTCCCCACCATTCACTGTGTCAGTTCCCCTACCCCGAGGTCTCTCTGTTCCATAACACTCCCCACCATTCACTGTGTCAGTCCCCCTACCCCAAGTTATCTCTGTTCCATAACTCCCCACCATTCACTGTGTCAGTCCCCCTACCCCGAGGTCTCTCTGTTCCATAACACTCCCCACCATTCACTGTGTCAGTCCCTGTACCACAAGTCTCTTTGTTCCATAATACTCCTCACCATTCACTGTGTCAGTCCCCCTACCCCGAGGTCTCTGTGTTCCACAACTCCCCACCATTCACTGTGTCAGTCCCCCTACGCCAAGGTCTCTCTGTTCCATAACACTCCCCACCATTCACTCTCTGTCCCCCAATCCCGAGGTCTCTCTGTTCCAGAACTCCCCACCATGCACTGTGTCAGTCCCCCTATCGCAAGGTCTCTCTTCCACAATTCCCCACCATTCACTGAGTCAGTCCCCCTACACCAAGGTCTCTCTGTTCCATAACACTCCGCACCATTCACTGTGTCAGTCCCCCTACCCCCTCTGTTCCATAACATTCCCCACCATTCACAGTGTCAGTCCCCCTACGCCGAGGTCTCTGGGTTCCATCACACTCCCCACCATTCATAGTGTCAGTCCCCCTACCCTGAAGTCTCTCTGTTCCATAACACTCCCCACCATTCACTGTCAGTCCCCCAACACCGAGGTCTCTCTGTTCCAGAACTCCCCACCATTCTCTATGTCAGTCACCCTACCCCAAGGTCTCTCAGTTCCACATCTCCCCACCATTCACTGTGTCAGTCCCCCTACCCTGAGGTCTCTCTGTTCCATAACACCCCCACCATTCACTGTGTCAGTCCCCCTACCCCGAGGTCTCCCTGTTCCATAACACACCCCACCATTCACTGTGTCAGTCCCCCTACCCCAAGGTCTCTCTGTTCCATACCACTCCCCACCATTCACTGTGTCAGTCCCCCCACCCCGATGTCTGTCTGTTCCATAACACTCACCAACATTCACTGTGTCAGTCCCCCTACCCTGTGGTCTCTCTGTTCCACAACTCCCCATCATTCACTGTGTCAGTCCCCCTACCCCGAAGTCTCTCTGTTCCATAACACTTCCCACCATTCACTGTGTCAGTCGCACTAGCCCGTGGTCTCTCTGTTCCATAACACTCCCCACCATTCACTTTGTGAATCCCCCTACCCCGAGGTCTCTCTGTTCCACAACTCCCCACCATTTACCGTGTCAGTCCCCCTACCCCGAGGTCTCTCTGTTACACAACTGCCCACCATTCACTGTGTCAGTCCCCCTACCTCGAGGTCTCTCTTTTCCATAACACTCCCCACCATTCACTGTGTCCGTCCCCCTACCGCAAGGTCTCTGTTTCACAACTCCCCTACATTCACTGTGTCAGTCCCCCTACCCCAAGGTCTCTGTGTTCCACAACTCCCCACCATTCACTGTGTCAGTTCCCCTACCCCGAGGTCTCTCTGTTCCATAACACTCCCCACCATTCACTGTGTCAGTCCCCCTACCCCAAGTTATCTCTGTTCCATAACTCCCCACCATTCACTGTGTCAGTCCCCCTACCCCGAGGTCTCTCTGTTCCATAACACTCCCCACCATTCACTGTGTCAGTCCCTGTACCACAAGTCTCTTTGTTCCATAATACTCCTCACCATTCACTGTGTCAGTCCCCCTACCCCGAGGTCTCTGTGTTCCACAACTCCCCACCATTCACTGTGTCAGTCCCCCTACGCCAAGGTCTCTCTGTTCCATAACACTCCCCACCATTCACTCTCTGTCCCCCAATCCCGAGGTCTCTCTGTTCCAGAACTCCCCACCATGCACTGTGTCAGTCCCCCTATCGCAAGGTCTCTCTTCCACAATTCCCCACCATTCACTGAGTCAGTCCCCCTACACCAAGGTCTCTCTGTTCCATAACACTCCGCACCATTCACTGTGTCAGTCCCCCTACCCCCTCTGTTCCATAACATTCCCCACCATTCACAGTGTCAGTCCCCCTACGCCGAGGTCTCTGGGTTCCATCACACTCCCCACCATTCATAGTGTCAGTCCCCCTACCCTGAAGTCTCTCTGTTCCATAACACTCCCCACCATTCACTGTCAGTCCCCCAACACCGAGGTCTCTCTGTTCCAGAACTCCCCACCATTCTCTATGTCAGTCACCCTACCCCAAGGTCTCTCAGTTCCACATCTCCCCACCATTCACTGTGTCAGTCCCCCTACCCTGAGGTCTCTCTGTTCCATAACACCCCCACCATTCACTGTGTCAGTCCCCCTACCCCGAGGTCTCCCTGTTCCATAACACACCCCACCATTCACTGTGTCAGTCCCCCTACCCCAAGGTCTCTCTGTTCCATACCACTCCCCACCATTCACTGTGTCAGTCCCCCCACCCCGATGTCTGTCTGTTCCATAACACTCACCAACATTCACTGTGTCAGTCCCCCTACCCTGTGGTCTCTCTGTTCCATACCACTCCCCACCATTCACTGTGTCAGTCCCCCCACCCCGATGTCTGTCTGTTCCATAACACTCACCAACATTCACTGTGTCAGTCCCCCTACCCTGTGGTCTCTCTGTTCCACAACTCCCCACCATGCACTGTGTCAGTCCCCCTATCGCAAGGTCTCTCTTCCACAATTCCCCACCATTCACTGAGTCAGTCCCCCTACACCAAGGTCTCTCTGTTCCATAACACTCCGCACCATTCACTGTGTCAGTCCCCCTACCCCCTCTGTTCCATAACATTCCCCACCATTCACAGTGTCAGTCCCCCTACGCCGAGGTCTCTGGGTTCCATCACACTCCCCACCATTCATAGTGTCAGTCCCCCTACCCTGAAGTCTCTCTGTTCCATAACACTCCCCACCATTCACTGTCAGTCCCCCAACACCGAGGTCTCTCTGTTCCAGAACTCCCCACCATTCTCTATGTCAGTCACCCTACCCCAAGGTCTCTCAGTTCCACATCTCCCCACCATTCACTGTGTCAGTCCCCCTACCCTGAGGTCTCTCTGTTCCATAACACCCCCACCATTCACTGTGTCAGTCCCCCTACCCCGAGGTCTCCCTGTTCCATAACACACCCCACCATTCACTGTGTCAGTCCCCCTACCCCAAGGTCTCTCTGTTCCATACCACTCCCCACCATTCACTGTGTCAGTCCCCCCACCCCGATGTCTGTCTGTTCCATAACACTCACCAACATTCACTGTGTCAGTCCCCCTACCCTGTGGTCTCTCTGTTCCACAACTCCCCATCATTCACTGTGTCAGTCCCCCGACCCCGAAGTCTCTCTGTTCCATAACACTTCCCACCATTCACTGTGTCAGTCGCACTAGCCCGTGGTCTCTCTGTTCCATAACACTCCCCACCATTCACTTTGTGAATCCCCCTACCCCGAGGTCTCTCTGTTCCACAACTCCCCACCATTTACCGTGTCAGTCCCCCTACCCCGAGGTCTCTCTGTTACACAACTGCCCACCATTCACTGTGTCAGTCCCCCTACCTCGAGGTCTCTCTTTTCCATAACACTCCCCACCATTCACTGTGTCCGTCCCCCTACCCTGAGGTCTCTCTGTTCCATAACACTCCCCACCATTCACTGTGTCAGTCCCTGTACCACAAGTCTCTTTGTTCCATAATACTCCTCACCATTCACTGTGTCAGTCCCCCTACCCCGAGGTCTCTGTGTTCCACAACTCCCCACCATTCACTGTGTCAGTCCCCCTACGCCAAGGTCTCTCTGTTCCATAACACTCCCCACCATTCACTCTCTGTCCCCCAATCCCGAGGTCTCTCTGTTCCAGAACTCCCCACCATGCACTGTGTCAGTCCCACTATCGCAAGGTCTCTCTTCCACAATTCCCCACCATTCACTGAGTCAGTCCCCCTACACCAAGGTCTCTCTGTTCCATAACACTCCGCACCATTCACTGTGTCAGTCCCCCTACCCCCTCTGTTCCATAACATTCCCCACCATTCACAGTGTCAGTCCCCCTACGCCGAGGTCTCTGGGTTCCATCACACTCCCCACCACTCATAGTGTCAGTCCCCCTACCCCGAAGTCTCTCTGTTCCATAACACTCCCCACCATTCACTGTCAGTCCCCCAACACCGAGGTCTCTCTGTTCCAGAACTCCCCACCATTCTCTATGTCAGTCACCCTACCCCAAGGTCTCTCAGTTACACAATTCCCCACCATTCACTGTGTCAGTCCCTCTACACCAAGGTCTCTCTGTTCCACAACTCCACACCATTCAATGTGTCAGTCCTCCTAACCAGAGATGTCTCTGTTCCATATGACACCCCACCATTCACTGTGTCAGTCCCCCTATCCCGAGGTCTCTCTGTTCCATAACACACCCCACCATTCATTGTCAGTCCCCCTACACTGAGGTCTCTCTCTTCCATAACACTCCCCACCATTCACTGTGTCATTCCCTGCACCACAAGTCTCTTTGTTCCATAACACTCCTCACCATTCACTTTGTCAGTCCCCGTACCCAGAGGTCTCTCTGTTCCACAACTCCCCACCATTCACTGTGTCAGTCCCCCTACCCCGAAGTCTCTCTGTTCCATAACACTCCCCACCATTCACTGTCATTCCCCCAACACCGAGGTCTCTCTGTTCCAGAACTCCCCACCATTCTCTATGTCAGTCACCCTACCCCAAGGTCTCTCTGTTCCACAATTCCCCACCATTCACTGTGTCAGTCCCTCTACACCAAGGTCTCTCTGTTCCACAACTCCACACCATTCAATGTGTCAGTCCTCCTAACCAGAGATGTCTCTGTTCCATATGACACCTCACCATTCACTGTGTCAGTCCCCCTATCCCGAGGTCTCTCTGTTCCATAACACACCCCACCATTCATTGTCAGTCCCCCTACACTGAGGTCTCTCTCTTCCATAACACTCCCCACCATTCACTGTGTCATTCCCTGCACCACAAGTCTCTTTGTTCCATAACACTCCTCACCATTCACTTTGTCAGTCCCCCTACCCAGAGGTCTCTCTGTTCCACAACTCCCCACCATTCACTGTGTCAGTCCCCCTACCCCAAGGTCTCTCTGTTCAATAACACTCCCCACCATTCACTCTCTGTCCCCCAATCCCGAGGTCTCTCCGTTCCAGAACTCCCCACCATGCACTGTGTCAGTCCCCCTATCGCAAGGTCTCTCTGTTCCACAATTCCCCACCATTCACTGTGTCAGTCCCCCTACACCAAGGTCTCTCTGTTACATAACATTCCGCACCATTCACTGTGTCAGTCCCCCTAACCCCTCTGTTCCATAACATTCCCCACCATTCACAGTGTCAGTCCCCCTACCCCGAGGTCTCTCTGTTCCATAACAATCCCCACCATTCATTGTCAGTCCCCCTACCCCAAGGTCTCTCTGTTCCATAACTCCCCAACATTCAGTGTCGGTCCACCTACCCCAAGGTCTCTCTGTTCCACAACGCCCCACCATTCACTGTGTCAGTCCCTGTACCCCAAGGTCTCTCTGTTCCATAACTCCCCACCATTCACTGTGTCAGTCCCCCTACGCCGAGGTCTCTCTGTTCCATAACACTCCCCACCATTCATAGTGTCAGTCCCCCTACCCCGAAGTCTCTCTGTTCCATAAAACTCCCCACTATTCACTGTCAGTCCCCCAACACCGAGGTCTCTCTGTTCCAGAACTCCCTACCATTCTCTATGTCAGTCCCCCTACCCCAAGGTCTCTCAGTTACACAATTCCCCACCATTCTCAGTGTCATTCCCCCCAACCCGAGGTGTCTCTTTCCATATTACTCCGCACCATTCACTGTGTCAGTCCCCCTACCCCGAGGTCTCTGTGTTCCACAACTCCCCACCATTCACTGTGTCAGTCCCCCTACGCCAAGGTCTCTCTGTTCCATAACATTCCCCACCATTCACTCTCTGTCCCCCAATCCCGAGGTCTCTCTGTTCCAGAACTCCCCACCATGCACTGTGTCAGTCCCCCTATCGCAAGGTCTCTCTGTTCCACAATTCCCCACCATTCACTGTGTCATGCCCCCTACACCAAGGTCTCTCTGTTCCATAACACTCCGCACCATTCACTGTGTCAGTCCCCCTACCCCCTCTTTTCCATAACATTCCCCTCCATTCACAGTGTCAGTCCCCCTACCCCGAGGTCTCTCTGTTCCATAACACTCCCCACCATTCATTGTCAGTCCCCCTACACTGAGGTCTCTCTGTTCCATAACACTCCTCACCATTCACTGTGTCAGTCCCTGTACCACAAGTCTCTTTGTTCCATAACACTCCTCACCATTCACTGTGTCAGTCCCCCTACCCCGAGGTCTCTCTGTTCCACAACACTACCCACTATTCATTGTCAGTCCCCCTACACTGAGGTCTCTCTGTTCCATAACACTCCCCACCATTCACTGTGTCAGTCCCTGTACCATAAGTCTCTTTGTTCCATAACACTCCTCACCATTCACTGTGTCAGTCCCCCTACCC
This sequence comes from Narcine bancroftii, assembly GCF_036971445.1. Classification (NCBI taxonomy): domain Eukaryota; kingdom Metazoa; phylum Chordata; class Chondrichthyes; order Torpediniformes; family Narcinidae; genus Narcine; species Narcine bancroftii. Next base: position 29,797 of record NW_027211943.1, read on the forward strand.
CGAGGTCTCTCTGTTCCACAACTCCCCACCATTCACTGTGTCAGTCCCCCTACCCCAAGGTCTCTCTGTTCCATAACACTCCCCACCATTCACTCTCTGTCCCCCAATCCCGAGGGCTCTCTGTTCCAGAACTCCACACCATGCACTGTGTCAGTCCCCCTATCGCAAGGTCTCTCTGTTCCAAAATTCCCCACCATTCACTGTGTCAGTCCCCCTACACCAAGGTCTCTCTGTTCCATAACACTCCGCACCATTCACTGTGTCAGTCCCCCTACCCCAAGGTCTCTCTGTTCCATTACACTCCCCACCATTCACTCTCTGTCCCCCAATCCCGAGGGCTCTCTGTTCCAGAACTCCCCACCATGCACTGTGTCAGTCCCCCTATCGCAAGGTCTCTCTGTTCCACAATTCCCCACCATTCACTGTGTCAGTCCCCCTCCACCAAGGTCTCTCTGTTCCATAACACTACCCACCATTCACTATGTCAGTCCCCCTACCTCGAGGTCCCTCTGTTCCAGAACTCCCCTCCATTCACTGTGTCAGTCCCCCTACCCCAAGGTCTCTCTGTTCCACAACTCCCCACCATTCACTGTGTCAGTCCCCCTACACCAAGGTCTCTCTGTTCCATAACACTCCGCACCATTGACTGTGTCAGTCCCCCTACCCGCTCTATTCCATAACATTCCCCACCATTCACAGTGTCAGTCCCCCTACCCCGAGGTCTCTCTGTTCCATAACACTCCCCACCATTCATTGTCAGTCCCCCTACACTGAGGTCTCTCTGTTCCATAACACTCCTCACCATTCACTGTGTCAGTCCCTGTACCACAAGTCTCTTTGTTCCATAACACTCCTCACCATGCACTGTGTCAGTCCCCCTATCGCAACGTCTCTCTGTTCCACAATTCCCCACCATTCACTGTGTCAGTCCCCCTACACCAAGGTCTCTCTGTTCCATAACACTCCGCACCATTCACAGTGTCAGTCCCCCTACCCCGAGGTCTCTCTGTTCCATAACAAACCCCATCATTCATTGTCAGTCCGCCTACCCTGAGGTCTCTCTGTTCCATAACACTACCCACCATTCACTGTGTCAGTCCCCCTACCTCGAGGTCCCTCTGTTGCAGAACTCCCCACCATTCACTGTGTCAGTCCCCCTACCCCAAGGACTCTCTGTTCCATAACTCCCCAACATTCAGTGTCGGTCCCCCTACCCCAAGGTCTCTCTGTTCCACAACGCCCCACCATTCACTGTGTCAGTCCCTGTACCGCAAGGTCTCCCTGTTCCATAACTCCCCACCATTCACTGTGTCATTCCAGCTATGCCAAAGTCTCTCTGTTCCATAACACTCCCCACCATTCATAGTGTCAGTCCCCCTTCCCCGAATTCTCTCTGTTCCATAACACTCCCCACCATTCACTGTGTCAGTCCCCCTACAGCAAGGTCTCTCTGTTCCACAACTCCCCACCATTCACTGTGTCAGTCCCCCTACCCCGAGGTCTCTCTGTTCCATAACACTCCCCACTATTCATTGTCAGTCCCCCTACACTGAGGTCTCTCTGTTCCATAACACTCCCCACCATTCACTGTGTCAGTCCCTGTACCACAAGTCTCTTTGTTCCATAACACTCCTCACCATTCACTGTGTCAGTCCCCCTACCCCAAGGTCTCTCTGTTCCATAACACTCCCCACCATTCACTCTCTGTCCCCCAATCCCGAGTTCTCTCTGTTCCAGAACTCCCCACCATGCACTGTGTCAGTCCCCCAACCGCAAGGTATCTCTGTTCCACAATTTCCCACCATTCACTGTGTCAATCCCCCTACACCAAGGTCTCTCTGTTCCATAACACTCCTCACCATTCACTGTGTCAGTCCCTGTACCACAAGTCTCTTTGTTCCATAACACTCCTCACCATTCACTGTGTCAGTCCCCCTACCCCGAGGTCTCTCTGTTCCACAACTCCCCACCATTCACTGTGTCAATCCCACTACCCCAAGGTCTGTCTGTTCCATAACACTCCCCACCATTCACTCTCTGTCCCCCATTCCCGAGGTCTCTCTGTTCCAGAACTCCCCACTATGCACTGTGTCAGTCCCTGTACCCCAAGGTCTCACTGTTCCATAACACTCCCCGCCATTCACTCTCTGTCCCCCAACCCGAGGTGTCTCTGTTCCATATTACTCCGCACCATTCACTGTGACAGTCCCCCTACCCTACCCCAAGGTCTCTCTGTTCCATAACTCACCATCATTCACTGTGTCAGTCCCCTTACCCCAGGCCTGTTTGTTCCATAACACACCCCACCATTCATTGTGTCAGTCCCCCTACCCCGAGGTCTCTCTGTTCCATAACACTCCCCACTATTCATTGTCAGTCCCCCTACACTGAGGTCTCTCTGTTCCATAACACTCCCCACCATTCACTGTGTCAGTCCCTGTACCACAAGTCTCTTTGTTCCATAACACTCCTCACCATTCACTGTGTCAGTCCCCCTACACCAAGGTCTCTCTGTTCCACAACTCCCCACCATTCACTGTGTCAGTCCCCCTACCCCAAGGTCTCTCTGTTCCATAACACTCCCCACCATTCACTCTCTGTCCCCCAATCCCGAGGTCTATCTGTTCCAGAACTCCCCACCATGCACTGTGTCAGTCCCCCTACCGCAAGGTCTCTCTGTTCCACAATTTCCCACCATTCACAGTGTCAGTCCCCCTACCCCGAGGTCTCTCTGTTCCATAACAAACCCCACCATTCATTGTCAGTCCCCCTACCCTGAGGTCTCTCTGTTCCATAACACTACCCACCATTCACTGTGTCAGTCCCCCTACCCCAAGGTCTCTCTGTTCCACAACTCCCCACCATTCACTGTGTCAGTTCCCCTACCCCAAGGTCTCTCGGTTCCATAACTCCCTAACATTCAGTGTCGGTCCCCCTACCCCAAGGTCTCTCTGTTCCACAACTCCCCACCATTCACTGTGTCAGTCCCCCTACCCCAAGGTCTCTCGGTTCCATAACTCCCTAACATTCAGTGTCGGTCCCCCTACCCCAAGGTCTCTCTGTTCCACAACGCCCCACCATTCACTGTGTCAGTCCCGCTACACCGAGGTCTCTCTGTTCCATAACACTCCCCACCATTCACTGTCAGTCCCCCAACAGCGAGGTCTCTCTGTTCCAGAACTCACCACCATTCTCTATGTCAGTCCCCCTACCCCAAGGTCTCTCAGTTACACAATTCCCCACCATTCTCTGTGTCATTCCCCCCAACCCGAGGTGTCTCTGTTCCATATTACTCCGCACCATTCACTGTGTCAGTCCCCCTACCCTACCCCAAGGTCTCTCTGTTCCATAACTCCCCACCATTCACTGTGTCAGTCCCGCTACGACGAGGTCTCTCTGTTCCATAACACTCCCCACCATTCATTGTCAGTCTCCCTACACTGAGGTCTCTCTGTTCCATAACACTCCTCACCATTCACTGTGTCAGTCCCTGTACCACAAGTCTCTTTGTTCCATAACACTCCTCACCATTCACTGTGTCAGTCCCCCTACCCCGAGGTCTCTCTGTTCCACAACTCCCCACCATTCACTGTGTCAGTCCCACTACCCCAAGGTCTGTCTGTTCCATAACACTCCCCACCATTCACTTTCTGTCCCCCAATCCCGAGGTCTCTCTGTTCCGGAACTCCCCACCATGCACTGTGTCAGTCCCTGTACCCCAAGGTCTCTCTGTTCCAGAACTCCCCACCATTCACTGTGTCAGTCCCCCTACCCCAAGGTCTCACTGTTCCATAACACTCCCCGCCATTCACTCACTTTCCCCCAACCCGAGGTGTCTCTGTTCCATATTACTCCGCACCATTCACTGTGACAGTCCCCCTACCCTACCCCAAGGTCTCTCTGTTCCATAACTCACCATCATTCACTGTGTCAGTCCCCCTACCCCAGGCCTGTTTGTTCCATAACACACCCCACCATTCACTGTGTCAGTCCCCCTACCCCGAGGTCTCTCTGTTCCATAACACTCCCCACTATTCATTGTCAGTCCCCCTACACTGAGGTCTCTCTGTTCCATAACACTCCCCACCATTCACTGTGTCAGTCCCTGTACCACAAGTCTCTTTGTTCCATAACACTCCTCACCATTCACTGTGTCAGTCCCCCTACACCAAGGTCTCTCTGTTCCACAACTCCCCACCATTCACTGTGTCAGTCCCCCTACCCCAAGGTCTCTCTGTTCCATAACACTCCCCACCATTCACTCTCTGTCCCCCAATCCCGAGGTCTCTCTGTTCCAGAACTCCCCACCATGCACTGTGTCAGTCCCCCTACCGCAAGGTCTCTCTGTTCCACAATTTCCCACCATTCACTGTGTCAGTCCCCCTACACCAAGGTCTCTCTGTTCCATAACACTCCCCACCATTAACTGTGTCTGTCCCCCTACCCCGAGGTCTCTCTGTTCCATAACACTCCCCACCATTCATTGTCAATCCCCCTGCACTGAGGTCTCTCTGTTCCATAACACTCTCCACCATTCACTGTGTCAGTCCCCCTACACCAAGGTCTCTCTGTTCCATAACACTCCGCACCATTCACTGTGTCAGTCCCCCTACCCACTCTGTTCCATAACATTCCCCACCATTCACAGTGTCAGTCCCCCTACCCCGAGGTCTCTCTGTTCCATAATACTCCCCACCATTCATTGTCAGTCCGCTTACACTGAGGTCTATCTGTTCCATAACACTCCTCACCATTCACTGTGTCAGTTCCTGTACCACAAGTCTCTTTGTTCCATAACACTCCTCACCATTCACTGTGTCAGTCCCCCTACCCCGAGGTCTCTCTGTTCCACAACTCCCCACCATTCACTGAGTCAGTCCCCCTACCCCAAGGTCTCTCTGTTCCATAACACTCCCCACCATTCACTCTCTGTCCCCCAATCCCGAGGTCTCTCTGTTCCAGAACTCCCCACCATGCACTGTGTCAGTCCCCCTATCGCAAGGTCTCTCTGTTCCACAATTCCCCACCATTCACTGTGTCAGTCCCCCTACACCAAGGTCTCTCTGTTCCATAACACTCCGCACCATTCACTGTGTCAGTCCCCCTACCCCCTCTGTTCCATAACATTCCCCACCATTCACAGTGTCAGTCCCCCTACCCCGAGGTCTCTCTGTTCCATAACAAACCCCACCATTCATTGTCAGTCCCCCTACCCTGAGGTCTCTCTGTTCCATAACACTACCCACCATTCACTGTGTCAGTCCCCCTACCCCAAGGTCTCTCTGTTCCACAACTCCCCACCATTCACTGTGTCAGTCCCCCTACCCCAAGGTCTCTCGGTTCCATAACTCCCTAACATTCAGTGTCGGTCCCCCTACCCCAAGGTCTCTCTGTTCCACAACGCCCCACCATTCACTGTGTCAGTCCCGCTACACCGAGGTCTCTCTGTTCCATAACACTCCACACCATTCATAGTGTCAGTCCCCCTACCCTGAAGTCTCTCTGTTCCATAACACTCCCCACCATTCACTGTCAGTCACCCAACAGCGAGGTCTCTCTGTTCCAGAACTCCCCACCATTCTCTATGTCAGTCCCCCTACCCCAAGGTCTCTCAGTTACACAATTCCCCACCATTCTCTGTGTCATTCCCCCCAACCCGAGGTGTCTCTGTTCCATATTACTCCGCACCATTCACTGTGTCAGTCCCCCTACCCTACCCCAAGATCTCTCTGTTCCATAACTCCCCACCATTCACTGTGTCAGTCCCGCTACGCCGAGGTCTCTCTGTTCCATAACACTCCCCACCATTCATAGTGTCAGTCCCCCTACCCCGAGGTCTCTCTGTTCCATAACACTCCCCACCATTCATTGTCAGTCCCCCTACACTGAGGTCTCTCTGTTCCATAACACTCCTCACCATTCACTGTGTCAGTCCCTGTACCACAAGTCTCTTTGTTCCATAACACTCCTCACCATTCACTGTGTCAGTCCCCCTACCCCGAGGTCTCTCTGTTCCACAACTCCCCACCATTCACTGTGTCAGTCCCACTACCCCAAGGTCTGTCTGTTCCATAACACTCCCCACCATTCACTCCCTGTCCCCCAATCCCGAGGTCTCTCAGTTCCAGAACTCCCCACCATGCACTGTGTCAGTCCCTGTACCCCAAGGTCTCTCTGTTCCAGAACTCCCCACCATTCACTGTGTTAGTCCCCCTACCCCAAGGTCTCACTGTTCCATAACACTCCCCGCCATTCACTCTCTGTCCCCCAACCCGAGGTGTCTCTGTTCCATATTACTCCGCACCATTCACTGTGACAGTCACCCTACCCTACCCCAAGGTCTCTCTGTTCCATAACTCACCATCATTCACTGTGTCAGTCCCCTTACCCCAGGCCTGTTTGTTCCATAACACACCCCACCATTCATTGTGTCAGTCCCCCTACCCCGAGGTCTCTCTGTTCCATAACACTCCCCACTATTCATTGTCAGTCCCCCTACACTGAGGTCTCTCTGTTCCATAACACTCCCCACCATTCACTGTGTCAGTCCCTGTACCACAAGTCTCTTTGTTCCATAACACTCCTCACCATTCACTGTGTCAGTCCCCCTACACCAAGGTCTCTCTGTTCCACAACTCCCCACCATTCACTGTGTCAGTCCCCCTACCCCAAGGTCTCTCTGTTCCATAACACTCCCCACCATTCACTCTCTGTCCCCCAATCCCGAGGTCTCTCTGTTCCAGAACTCCCCACCATGCACTGTGTTAGTCCCCCTACCGCAAGGTCTCTCTGTTCCACAATTTCCCACCATTCACAGTGTCAGTCCCCCTACCCCGAGGTCTCTCTGTTCCATAACAAACCCCACCATTCATTGTCAGTCCCCCTACCCTGAGGTCTCTCTGTTCCATAACACTACCCACCATTCACTGTGTCAGTCCCCCTACCCCAAGGTCTCTCTGTTCCACAACTCCCCACCATTCACTGTGTCAGTTCCCCTACCCCAAGGTCTCTCGGTTCCATAACTCCCTAACATTCAGTGTCGGTCCCCCTACCCCAAGGTCTCTCTGTTCCACAACGCCCCACCATTCACTGTGTCAGTCCCGCTACACCGAGGTCTCTCTGTTCCATAACACTCCCCACCATTCACTGTCAGTCCCCCAACAGCGAGGTCTCTCTGTTCCAGAACTCACCACCATTCTCTATGTCAGTCCCCCTACCCCGAGGTCTCTCTGTTCCATAACACTCCCCACCATTCATTGTCAGTCTCCCTACACTGAGGTCTCTCTGTTCCATAACACTCCTCACCATTCACTGTGTCAGTCCCTGTACCACAAGTCTCTTTGTTCCATAACACTCCTCACCATTCACTGTGTCAGTCCCCCTACCCCGAGGTCTCTCTGTTCCACAACTCCCCACCATTCACTGTGTCAGTCCCACTACCCCAAGGTCTGTCTGTTCCATAACACTCCCCACCATTCACTTTCTGTCCCCCAATCCCGAGGTCTCTCTGTTCCGGAACTCCCCACCATGCACTGTGTCAGTCCCTGTACCCCAAGGTCTCTCTGTTCCAGAACTCCCCACCATTCACTGTGTCAGTCCCCCTACCCCAAGGTCTCACTGTTCCATAACACTCCCCGCCATTCACTCACTGTCCCCCAACCCGAGGTGTCTCTGTTCCATATTACTCCGCACCATTCACTGTGACAGTCCCCCTACCCTACCCCAAGGTCTCTCTGTTCCATAACTCACCATCATTCACTGTGTCAGTCCCCCTACCCCAGGCCTGTTTGTTCCATAACACACCCCACCATTCACTGTGTCAGTCCCCCTACCCCGAGGTCTCTCTGTTCCATAACACTCCCCACTATTCATTGTCAGTCCCCCTACACTGAGGTCTCTCTGTTCCATAACACTCCCCACCATTCACTGTGTCAGTCCCTGTACCACAAGTCTCTTTGTTCCATAACACTCCTCACCATTCACTGTGTCAGTCCCCCTACACCAAGGTCTCTCTGTTCCACAACTCCCCACCATTCACTGTGTCAGTCCCCCTACCCCAAGGTCTCTCTGTTCCATAACACTCCCCACCATTCACTCTCTGTCCCCCAATCCCGAGGTCTCTCTGTTCCAGAACTCCCCACCATGCACTGTGTCAGTCCCCCTACCGCAAGGTCTCTCTGTTCCACAATTTCCCACCATTCACTGTGTCAGTCCCCCTACACCAAGGTCTCTCTGTTCCATAACACTCCCCACCATTAACTGTGTCTGTCCCCCTACCCCGAGGTCTCTCTGTTCCATAACACTCCCCACCATTCATTGTCAATCCCCCTGCACTGAGGTCTCTCTGTTCCATAACACTCTCCACCATTCACTGTGTCAGTCCCCCTACACCAAGGTCTCTCTGTTCCATAACACTCCGCACCATTCACTGTGTCAGTCCCCCTACCCACTCTGTTCCATAACATTCCCCACCATTCACAGTGTCAGTCCCCCTACCCCGAGGTCTCTCTGTTCCATAATACTCCCCACCATTCATTGTCAGTCCGCTTACACTGAGGTCTATCTGTTCCATAACACTCCTCACCATTCACTGTGTCAGTTCCTGTACCACAAGTCTCTTTGTTCCATAACACTCCTCACCATTCACTGTGTCAGTCCCCCTACCCCGAGGTCTCTCTGTTCCACAACTCCCCACCATTCACTGAGTCAGTCCCCCTACCCCAAGGTCTCTCTGTTCCATAACACTCCCCACCATTCACTCTCTGTCCCCCAATCCCGAGGTCTCTCTGTTCCAGAACTCCCCACCATGCACTGTGTCAGTCCCCCTATCGCAAGGTCTCTCTGTTCCACAATTCCCCACCATTCACTGTGTCAGTCCCCCTACACCAAGGTCTCTCTGTTCCATAACACTCCGCACCATTCACTGTGTCAGTCCCCCTACCCCCTCTGTTCCATAACATTCCCCACCATTCACAGTGTCAGTCCCCCTACCCCGAGGTCTCTCTGTTCCATAACAAACCCCACCATTCATTGTCAGTCCCCCTACCCTGAGGTCTCTCTGTTCCATAACACTACCCACCATTCACTGTGTCAGTCCCCCTACCCCAAGGTCTCTCTGTTCCACAACTCCCCACCATTCACTGTGTCAGTCCCCCTACCCCAAGGTCTCTCGGTTCCATAACTCCCTAACATTCAGTGTCGGTCCCCCTACCCCAAGGTCTCTCTGTTCCACAACGCCCCACCATTCACTGTGTCAGTCCCGCTACACCGAGGTTTCTCTGTTCCATAACACTCCACACCATTCATAGTGTCAGTCCCCCTACCCTGAAGTCTCTCTGTTCCATAACACTCCCCACCATTCACTGTCAGTCACCCAACAGCGAGGTCTCTCTGTTCCAGAACTCCCCACCATTCTCTATGTCAGTCCCCCTACCCCAAGGTCTCTCAGTTACACAATTCCCCACCATTCTCTGTGTCATTCCCCCCAACCCGAGGTGTCTCTGTTCCATATTACTCCGCACCATTCACTGTGTCAGTCCCCCTACCCTACCCCAAGATCTCTCTGTTCCATAACTCCCCACCATTCACTGTGTCAGTCCCGCTACGCCGAGGTCTCTCTGTTCCATAACACTCCCCACCATTCATAGTGTCAGTCCCCCTACCCCGAGGTCTCTCTGTTCCATAACACTCCCCACCATTCATTGTCAGTCCCCCTACACTGAGGTCTCTCTGTTCCATAACACTCCTCACCATTCACTGTGTCAGTCCCTGTACCACAAGTCTCTTTGTTCCATAACACTCCTCACCATTCACTGTGTCAGTCCCCCTACCCCGAGGTCTCTCTGTTCCACAACTCCCCACCATTCACTGTGTCAGTCCCACTACCCCAAGGTCTGTCTGTTCCATAACACTCCCCACCATTCACTCCCTGTCCCCCAATCCCGAGGTCTCTCAGTTCCAGAACTCCCCACCATGCACTGTGTCAGTCCCTGTACCCCAAGGTCTCTCTGTTCCAGAACTCCCCACCATTCACTGTGTTAGTCCCCCTACCCCAAGGTCTCACTGTTCCATAACACTCCCCGCCATTCACTCTCTGTCCCCCAACCCGAGGTGTCTCTGTTCCATATTACTCCGCACCATTCACTGTGACAGTCACCCTACCCTACCCCAAGGTCTCTCTGTTCCATAACTCACCATCATTCACTGTGTCAGTCCCCTTACCCCAGGCCTGTTTGTTCCATAACACACCCCACCATTCATTGTGTCAGTCCCCCTACCCCGAGGTCTCTCTGTTCCATAACACTCCCCACTATTCATTGTCAGTCCCCCTACACTGAGGTCTCTCTGTTCCATAACACTCCCCACCATTCACTGTGTCAGTCCCTGTACCACAAGTCTCTTTGTTCCATAACACTCCTCACCATTCACTGTGTCAGTCCCCCTACACCAAGGTCTCTCTGTTCCACAACTCCCCACCATTCACTGTGTCAGTCCCCCTACCCCAAGGTCTCTCTGTTCCATAACACTCCCCACCATTCACTCTCTGTCCCCCAATCCCGAGGTCTCTCTGTTCCAGAACTCCCCACCATGCACTGTGTTAGTCCCCCTACCGCAAGGTCTCTCTGTTCCACAATTTCCCACCATTCACAGTGTCAGTCCCCCTACCCCGAGGTCTCTCTGTTCCATAACAAACCCCACCATTCATTGTCAGTCCCCCTACCCTGAGGTCTCTCTGTTCCATAACACTACCCACCATTCACTGTGTCAGTCCCCCTACCCCAAGGTCTCTCTGTTCCACAACTCCCCACCATTCACTGTGTCAGTTCCCCTACCCCAAGGTCTCTCGGTTCCATAACTCCCTAACATTCAGTGTCGGTCCCCCTACCCCAAGGTCTCTCTGTTCCACAACGCCCCACCATTCACTGTGTCAGTCCCGCTACACCGAGGTCTCTCTGTTCCATAACACTCCCCACCATTCACTGTCAGTCCCCCAACAGCGAGGTCTCTCTGTTCCAGAACTCACCACCATTCTCTATGTCAGTCCCCCTACCCCGAGGTCTCTCTGTTCCATAACACTCCCCACCATTCATTGTCAGTCTCCCTACACTGAGGTCTCTCTGTTCCATAACACTCCTCACCATTCACTGTGTCAGTCCCTGTACCACAAGTCTCTTTGTTCCATAACACTCCTCACCATTCACTGTGTCAGTCCCCCTACCCCGAGGTCTCTCTGTTCCACAACTCCCCACCATTCACTGTGTCAGTCCCTGTACCACAAGTCTCTTTGTTCCATAACACTCCGCACCATTCACTGTGTCAGTCCCCCTACCCCCTCTGTTCCATAACATTCCCCACCATTCACAGTGTCAGTCCCCCTACGCCGAGGTCTCTGGGTTCCATCACACTCCCCACCATTCATAGTGTCAGTCCCCCTACCCTGAAGTCTCTCTGTTCCATAACACTCCCCACCATTCACTGTCAGTCCCCCAACACCGAGGTCTCTCTGTTCCAGAACTCCCCACCATTCTCTATGTCAGTCACCCTACCCCAAGGTCTCTCAGTTCCACATCTCCCCACCATTCACTGTGTCAGTCCCCCTACCCTGAGGTCTCTCTGTTCCATAACACCCCCACCATTCACTGTGTCAGTCCCCCTACCCCGAGGTCTCCCTGTTCCATAACACACCCCACCATTCACTGTGTCAGTCCCCCTACCCCAAGGTCTCTCTGTTCCATACCACTCCCCACCATTCACTGTGTCAGTCCCCCCACCCCGATGTCTGTCTGTTCCATAACACTCACCAACATTCACTGTGTCAGTCCCCCTACCCTGTGGTCTCTCTGTTCCATACCACTCCCCACCATTCACTGTGTCAGTCCCCCCACCCCGATGTCTGTCTGTTCCATAACACTCACCAACATTCACTGTGTCAGTCCCCCTACCCTGTGGTCTCTCTGTTCCACAACTCCCCACCATGCACTGTGTCAGTCCCCCTATCGCAAGGTCTCTCTTCCACAATTCCCCACCATTCACTGAGTCAGTCCCCCTACACCAAGGTCTCTCTGTTCCATAACACTCCGCACCATTCACTGTGTCAGTCCCCCTACCCCCTCTGTTCCATAACATTCCCCACCATTCACAGTGTCAGTCCCCCTACGCCGAGGTCTCTGGGTTCCATCACACTCCCCACCATTCATAGTGTCAGTCCCCCTACCCTGAAGTCTCTCTGTTCCATAACACTCCCCACCATTCACTGTCAGTCCCCCAACACCGAGGTCTCTCTGTTCCATAACACCCCCACCATTCACTGTGTCAGTCCCCCTACCCCGAGGTCTCCCTGTTCCATAACACACCCCACCATTCACTGTGTCAGTCCCCCTACCCCAAGGTCTCTCTGTTCCATACCACTCCCCACCATTCACTGTGTCAGTCCCCCCACCCCGATGTCTGTCTGTTCCATAACACTCACCAACATTCACTGTGTCAGTCCCCCTACCCTGTGGTCTCTCTGTTCCACAACTCCCCATCATTCACTGTGTCAGTCCCCCGACCCCGAAGTCTCTCTGTTCCATAACACTTCCCACCATTCACTGTGTCAGTCGCACTAGCCCGTGGTCTCTCTGTTCCATAACACTCCCCACCATTCACTTTGTGAATCCCCCTACCCCGAGGTCTCTCTGTTCCACAACTCCCCACCATTTACCGTGTCAGTCCCCCTACCCCGAGGTCTCTCTGTTACACAACTGCCCACCATTCACTGTGTCAGTCCCCCTACCTCGAGGTCTCTCTTTTCCATAACACTCCCCACCATTCACTGTGTCCGTCCCCCTACCCTGAGGTCTCTCTGTTCCATAACACTCCCCACCATTCACTGTGTCAGTCCCTGTACCACAAGTCTCTTTGTTCCATAATACTCCTCACCATTCACTGTGTCAGTCCCCCTACCCCGAGGTCTCTGTGTTCCACAACTCCCCACCATTCACTGTGTCAGTCCCCCTACGCCAAGGTCTCTCTGTTCCATAACACTCCCCACCATTCACTCTCTGTCCCCCAATCCCGAGGTCTCTCTGTTCCAGAACTCCCCACCATGCACTGTGTCAGTCCCACTATCGCAAGGTCTCTCTTCCACAATTCCCCACCATTCACTGAGTCAGTCCCCCTACACCAAGGTCTCTCTGTTCCATAACACTCCGCACCATTCACTGTGTCAGTCCCCCTACCCCCTCTGTTCCATAACATTCCCCACCATTCACAGTGTCAGTCCCCCTACGCCGAGGTCTCTGGGTTCCATCACACTCCCCACCATTCATAGTGTCAGTCCCCCTACCCCGAAGTCTCTCTGTTCCATAACACTCCCCACCATTCACTGTCAGTCCCCCAACACCGAGGTCTCTCTGTTCCAGAACTCCCCACCATTCTCTATGTCAGTCACCCTACCCCAAGGTCTCTCAGTTACACAATTCCCCACCATTCACTGTGTCAGTCCCTCTACACCAAGGTCTCTATGTTCCACAACTCCACACCATTCAATGTGTCAGTCCTCCTAACCAGAGATGTCTCTGTTCCATATGACACCCCACCATTCACTGTGTCAGTCCCCCTATCCCGAGGTCTCTCTGTTCCATAACACACCCCACCATTCATTGTCAGTCCCCCTACACTGAGGTCTCTCTCTTCCATAACACTCCCCACCATTCACTGTGTCATTCCCTGCACCACAAGTCTCTTTGTTCCATAACACTCCTCACCATTCACTTTGTCAGTCCCCGTACCCAGAGGTCTCTCTGTTCCACAACTCCCCACCATTCACTGTGTCAGTCCCCCTACCCCGAAGTCTCTCTGTTCCATAACACTCCCCACCATTCACTGTCATTCCCCCAACACCGAGGTCTCTCTGTTCCAGAACTCCCCACCATTCTCTATGTCAGTCACCCTACCCCAAGGTCTCTCTGTTCCACAATTCCCCACCATTCACTGTGTCAGTCCCTCTACAACAAGGTCTCTCTGTTCCACAACTCCACACCATTCAATGTGTCAGTCCTCCTAACCAGAGATGTCTCTGTTCCATATGACACCCCACCATTCACTGTGTCAGTCCCCCTATCCCGAGGTCTCTCTGTTCCATAACACACCCCACCATTCATTGTCAGTCCCCCTACACTGAGGTCTCTCTCTTCCATAACACTCCCCACCATTCACTGTGTCATTCCCTGCACCACAAGTCTCTTTGTTCCATAACACTCCTCACCATTCACTTTGTCAGTCCCCCTACCCAGAGGTCTCTCTGTTCCACAACTCCCCACCATTCACTGTGTCAGTCCCCCTACCCCAAGGTCTCTCTGTTCAATAACACTCCCCACCATTCACTCTCTGTCCCCCAATCCCGAGGTCTCTCCGTTCCAGAACTCCCCACCATGCACTGTGTCAGTCCCCCTATCGCAAGGTCTCTCTGTTCCACAATTCCCCACCATTCACTGTGTCAGTCCCCCTACACCAAGGTCTCTCTGTTACATAACATTCCGCACCATTCACTGTGTCAGTCCCCCTAACCCCTCTGTTCCATAACATTCCCCACCATTCACAGTGTCAGTCCCCCTACCCCGAGGTCTCTCTGTTCCATAACAATCCCCACCATTCATTGTCAGTCCCCCTACCCCAAGGTCTCTCTGTTCCATAACTCCCCAACATTCAGTGTCGGTCCACCTACCCCAAGGTCTCTCTGTTCCACAACGCCCCACCATTCACTGTGTCAGTCCCTGTACCCCAAGGTCTCTCTGTTCCATAACTCCCCACCATTCACTGTGTCAGTCCCCCTACGCCGAGGTCTCTCTGTTCCATAACACTCCCCACCATTCATAGTGTCAGTCCCCCTACCCCGAAGTCTCTCTGTTCCATAAAACTCCCCACTATTCACTGTCAGTCCCCCAACACCGAGGTCTCTCTGTTCCAGAACTCCCTACCATTCTCTATGTCAGTCCCCCTACCCCAAGGTCTCTCAGTTACACAATTCCCCACCATTCTCAGTGTCATTCCCCCCAACCCGAGGTGTCTCTTTCCATATTACTCCGCACCATTCACTGTGTCAGTCCCCCTACCCCGAGGTCTCTGTGTTCCACAACTCCCCACCATTCACTGTGTCAGTCCCCCTACGCCAAGGTCTCTCTGTTCCATAACATTCCCCACCATTCACTCTCTGTCCCCCAATCCCGAGGTCTCTCTGTTCCAGAACTCCCCACCATGCACTGTGTCAGTCCCCCTATCGCAAGGTCTCTCTGTTCCACAATTCCCCACCATTCACTGTGTCATGCCCCCTACACCAAGGTCTCTCTGTTCCATAACACTCCGCACCATTCACTGTGTCAGTCCCCCTACCCCCTCTTTTCCATAACATTCCCCTCCATTCACAGTGTCAGTCCCCCTACCCCGAGGTCTCTCTGTTCCATAACACTCCCCACCATTCATTGTCAGTCCCCCTACACTGAGGTCTCTCTGTTCCATAACACTCCTCACCATTCACTGTGTCAGTCCCTGTACCACAAGTCTCTTTGTTCCATAACACTCCTCACCATTCACTGTGTCAGTCCCCCTACCCCGAGGTCTCTCTGTTCCACAACACTACCCACTATTCATTTTCAGTCCCCCTACACTGAGGTCTCTCTGTTCCATAACACTCCCCACCATTCACTGTGTCAGTCCCTGTACCATAAGTCTCTTTGTTCCATAACACTCCTCACCATTCACTGTGTCAGTCCCCCTACCCCGAGGTCTCTCTGTTCCACAACTCCCCACCATTCACTGTGTCAGTCCCCCTACCCCAAGGTCTCTCTGTTCCATAACACTCCCCACCATTCACTCTCTGTCCCCCAATCCCGAGGGCTCTCTGTTCCAGAACTCCACACCATGCACTGTGTCAGTCCCCCTATCGCAAGGTCTCTCTGTTCCAAAATTCCCCACCATTCACTGTGTCAGTCCCCCTACACCAAGGTCTCTCTGTTCCATAACACTCCGCACCATTCACTGTGTCAGTCCCCCTACCCCAAGGTCTCTCTGTTCCATTACACTCCCCACCATTCACTCTCTGTCCCCCAATCCCGAGGGCTCTCTGTTCCAGAACTCCCCACCATGCACTGTGTCAGTCCCCCTATCGCAAGGTCTCTCTGTTCCACAATTCCCCACCATTCACTGTGTCAGTCCCCCTCCACCAAGGTCTCTCTGTTCCATAACACTACCCACCATTCACTATGTCAGTCCCCCTACCTCGAGGTCCCTCTGTTCCAGAACTCCCCTCCATTCACTGTGTCAGTCCCCCTACCCCAAGGTCTCTCTGTTCCACAACTCCCCACCATTCACTGTGTCAGTCCCCCTACACCAAGGTCTCTCTGTTCCATAACACTCCGCACCATTGACTGTGTCAGTCCCCCTACCCGCTCTATTCCATAACATTCCCCACCATTCACAGTGTCAGTCCCCCTACCCCGAGGTCTCTCTGTTCCATAACACTCCCCACCATTCATTGTCAGTCCCCCTACACTGAGGTCTCTCTGTTCCATAACACTCCTCACCATTCACTGTGTCAGTCCCTGTACCACAAGTCTCTTTGTTCCATAACACTCCTCACCATGCACTGTGTCAGTCCCCCTATCGCAACGTCTCTCTGTTCCACAATTCCCCACCATTCACTGTGTCAGTCCCCCTACACCAAGGTCTCTCTGTTCCATAACACTCCGCACCATTCACAGTGTCAGTCCCCCTACCCCGAGGTCTCTCTGTTCCATAACAAACCCCATCATTCATTGTCAGTCCGCCTACCCTGAGGTCTCTCTGTTCCATAACACTACCCACCATTCACTGTGTCAGTCCCCCTACCTCGAGGTCCCTCTGTTGCAGAACTCCCCACCATTCACTGTGTCAGTCCCCCTACCCCAAGGACTCTCTGTTCCATAACTCCCCAACATTCAGTGTCGGTCCCCCTACCCCAAGGTCTCTCTGTTCCACAACGCCCCACCATTCACTGTGTCAGTCCCTGTACCGCAAGGTCTCCCTGTTCCATAACTCCCCACCATTCACTGTGTCATTCCAGCTATGCCAAAGTCTCTCTGTTCCATAACACTCCCCACCATTCATAGTGTCAGTCCCCCTTCCCCGAATTCTCTCTGTTCCATAACACTCCCCACCATTCACTGTGTCAGTCCCCCTACAGCAAGGTCTCTCTGTTCCACAACTCCCCACCATTCACTGTGTCAGTCCCCCTACCCCGAGGTCTCTCTGTTCCATAACACTCCCCACTATTCATTGTCAGTCCCCCTACACTGAGGTCTCTCTGTTCCATAACACTCCCCACCATTCACTGTGTCAGTCCCTGTACCACAAGTCTCTTTGTTCCATAACACTCCTCACCATTCACTGTGTCAGTCCCCCTACCCCAAGGTCTCTCTGTTCCATAACACTCCCCACCATTCACTCTCTGTCCCCCAATCCCGAGTTCTCTCTGTTCCAGAACTCCCCACCATGCACTGTGTCAGTCCCCCAACCGCAAGGTATCTCTGTTCCACAATTTCCCACCATTCACTGTGTCAATCCCCCTACACCAAGGTCTCTCTGTTCCATAACACTCCTCACCATTCACTGTGTCAGTCCCTGTACCACAAGTCTCTTTGTTCCATAACACTCCTCACCATTCACTGTGTCAGTCCCCCTACCCCGAGGTCTCTCTGTTCCACAACTCCCCACCATTCACTGTGTCAATCCCACTACCCCAAGGTCTGTCTGTTCCATAACACTCCCCACCATTCACTCTCTGTCCCCCATTCCCGAGGTCTCTCTGTTCCAGAACTCCCCACTATGCACTGTGTCAGTCCCTGTACCCCAAGGTCTCACTGTTCCATAACACTCCCCGCCATTCACTCTCTGTCCCCCAACCCGAGGTGTCTCTGTTCCATATTACTCCGCACCATTCACTGTGACAGTCCCCCTACCCTACCCCAAGGTCTCTCTGTTCCATAACTCACCATCATTCACTGTGTCAGTCCCCTTACCCCAGGCCTGTTTGTTCCATAACACACCCCACCATTCATTGTGTCAGTCCCCCTACCCCGAGGTCTCTCTGTTCCATAACACTCCCCACTATTCATTGTCAGTCCCCCTACACTGAGGTCTCTCTGTTCCATAACACTCCCCACCATTCACTGTGTCAGTCCCTGTACCACAAGTCTCTTTGTTCCATAACACTCCTCACCATTCACTGTGTCAGTCCCCCTACACCAAGGTCTCTCTGTTCCACAACTCCCCACCATTCACTGTGTCAGTCCCCCTACCCCAAGGTCTCTCTGTTCCATAACACTCCCCACCATTCACTCTCTGTCCCCCAATCCCGAGGTCTATCTGTTCCAGAACTCCCCACCATGCACTGTGTCAGTCCCCCTACCGCAAGGTCTCTCTGTTCCACAATTTCCCACCATTCACAGTGTCAGTCCCCCTACCCCGAGGTCTCTCTGTTCCATAACAAACCCCACCATTCATTGTCAGTCCCCCTACCCTGAGGTCTCTCTGTTCCATAACACTACCCACCATTCACTGTGTCAGTCCCCCTACCCCAAGGTCTCTCTGTTCCACAACTCCCCACCATTCACTGTGTCAGTTCCCCTACCCCAAGGTCTCTCGGTTCCATAACTCCCTAACATTCAGTGTCGGTCCCCCTACCCCAAGGTCTCTCTGTTCCACAACTCCCCACCATTCACTGTGTCAGTCCCCCTACCCCAAGGTCTCTCGGTTCCATAACTCCCTAACATTCAGTGTCGGTCCCCCTACCCCAAGGTCTCTCTGTTCCACAACGCCCCACCATTCACTGTGTCAGTCCCGCTACACCGAGGTCTCTCTGTTCCATAACACTCCCCACCATTCACTGTCAGTCCCCCAACAGCGAGGTCTCTCTGTTCCAGAACTCACCACCATTCTCTATGTCAGTCCCCCTACCCCAAGGTCTCTCAGTTACACAATTCCCCACCATTCTCTGTGTCATTCCCCCCAACCCGAGGTGTCTCTGTTCCATATTACTCCGCACCATTCACTGTGTCAGTCCCCCTACCCTACCCCAAGGTCTCTCTGTTCCATAACTCCCCACCATTCACTGTGTCAGTCCCGCTACGACGAGGTCTCTCTGTTCCATAACACTCCCCACCATTCATTGTCAGTCTCCCTACACTGAGGTCTCTCTGTTCCATAACACTCCTCACCATTCACTGTGTCAGTCCCTGTACCACAAGTCTCTTTGTTCCATAACACTCCTCACCATTCACTGTGTCAGTCCCCCTACCCCGAGGTCTCTCTGTTCCACAACTCCCCACCATTCACTGTGTCAGTCCCACTACCCCAAGGTCTGTCTGTTCCATAACACTCCCCACCATTCACTTTCTGTCCCCCAATCCCGAGGTCTCTCTGTTCCGGAACTCCCCACCATGCACTGTGTCAGTCCCTGTACCCCAAGGTCTCTCTGTTCCAGAACTCCCCACCATTCACTGTGTCAGTCCCCCAACCCCAAGGTCTCACTGTTCCATAACACTCCCCGCCATTCACTCACTGTCCCCCAACCCGAGGTGTCTCTGTTCCATATTACTCCGCACCATTCACTGTGACAGTCCCCCTACCCTACCCCAAGGTCTCTCTGTTCCATAACTCACCATCATTCACTGTGTCAGTCCCCCTACCCCAGGCCTGTTTGTTCCATAACACACCCCACCATTCACTGTGTCAGTCCCCCTACCCCGAGGTCTCTCTGTTCCATAACACTCCCCACTATTCATTGTCAGTCCCCCTACACTGAGGTCTCTCTGTTCCATAACACTCCCCACCATTCACTGTGTCAGTCCCTGTACCACAAGTCTCTTTGTTCCATAACACTCCTCACCATTCACTGTGTCAGTCCCCCTACACCAAGGTCTCTCTGTTCCACAACTCCCCACCATTCACTGTGTCAGTCCCCCTACCCCAAGGTCTCTCTGTTCCATAACACTCCCCACCATTCACTCTCTGTCCCCCAATCCCGAGGTCTCTCTGTTCCAGAACTCCCCACCATGCACTGTGTCAGTCCCCCTACCGCAAGGTCTCTCTGTTCCACAATTTCCCACCATTCACTGTGTCAGTCCCCCTACACCAAGGTCTCTCTGTTCCATAACACTCCCCACCATTAACTGTGTCTGTCCCCCTACCCCGAGGTCTCTCTGTTCCATAACACTCCCCACCATTCATTGTCAATCCCCCTGCACTGAGGTCTCTCTGTTCCATAACACTCTCCACCATTCACTGTGTCAGTCCCCCTACACCAAGGTCTCTCTGTTCCATAACACTCCGCACCATTCACTGTGTCAGTCCCCCTACCCACTCTGTTCCATAACATTCCCCACCATTCACAGTGTCAGTCCCCCTACCCCGAGGTCTCTCTGTTCCATAATACTCCCCACCATTCATTGTCAGTCCGCTTACACTGAGGTCTATCTGTTCCATAACACTCCTCACCATTCACTGTGTCAGTTCCTGTACCACAAGTCTCTTTGTTCCATAACACTCCTCACCATTCACTGTGTCAGTCCCCCTACCCCGAGGTCTCTCTGTTCCACAACTCCCCACCATTCACTGAGTCAGTCCCCCTACCCCAAGGTCTCTCTGTTCCATAACACTCCCCACCATTCACTCTCTGTCCCCCAATCCCGAGGTCTCTCTGTTCCAGAACTCCCCACCATGCACTGTGTCAGTCCCCCTATCGCAAGGTCTCTCTGTTCCACAATTCCCCACCATTCACTGTGTCAGTCCCCCTACACCAAGGTCTCTCTGTTCCATAACACTCCGCACCATTCACTGTGTCAGTCCCCCTACCCCCTCTGTTCCATAACATTCCCCACCATTCACAGTGTCAGTCCCCCTACCCCGAGGTCTCTCTGTTCCATAACAAACCCCACCATTCATTGTCAGTCCCCCTACCCTGAGGTCTCTCTGTTCCATAACACTACCCACCATTCACTGTGTCAGTCCCCCTACCCCAAGGTCTCTCTGTTCCACAACTCCCCACCATTCACTGTGTCAGTCCCCCTACCCCAAGGTCTCTCGGTTCCATAACTCCCTAACATTCAGTGTCGGTCCCCCTACCCCAAGGTCTCTCTGTTCCACAACGCCCCACCATTCACTGTGTCAGTCCCGCTACACCGAGGTCTCTCTGTTCCATAACACTCCACACCATTCATAGTGTCAGTCCCCCTACCCTGAAGTCTCTCTGTTCCATAACACTCCCCACCATTCACTGTCAGTCACCCAACAGCGAGGTCTCTCTGTTCCAGAACTCCCCACCATTCTCTATGTCAGTCCCCCTACCCCAAGGTCTCTCAGTTACACAATTCCCCACCATTCTCTGTGTCATTCCCCCCAACCCGAGGTGTCTCTGTTCCATATTACTCCGCACCATTCACTGTGTCAGTCCCCCTACCCTACCCCAAGATCTCTCTGTTCCATAACTCCCCACCATTCACTGTGTCAGTCCCGCTACGCCGAGGTCTCTCTGTTCCATAACACTCCCCACCATTCATAGTGTCAGTCCCCCTACCCCGAGGTCTCTCTGTTCCATAACACTCCCCACCATTCATTGTCAGTCCCCCTACACTGAGGTCTCTCTGTTCCATAACACTCCTCACCATTCACTGTGTCAGTCCCTGTACCACAAGTCTCTTTGTTCCATAACACTCCTCACCATTCACTGTGTCAGTCCCCCTACCCCGAGGTCTCTCTGTTCCACAACTCCCCACCATTCACTGTGTCAGTCCCACTACCCCAAGGTCTGTCTGTTCCATAACACTCCCCACCATTCACTCCCTGTCCCCCAATCCCGAGGTCTCTCAGTTCCAGAACTCCCCACCATGCACTGTGTCAGTCCCTGTACCCCAAGGTCTCTCTGTTCCAGAACTCCCCACCATTCACTGTGTTAGTCCCCCTACCCCAAGGTCTCACTGTTCCATAACACTCCCCGCCATTCACTCTCTGTCCCCCAACCCGAGGTGTCTCTGTTCCATATTACTCCGCACCATTCACTGTGACAGTCACCCTACCCTACCCCAAGGTCTCTCTGTTCCATAACTCACCATCATTCACTGTGTCAGTCCCCTTACCCCAGGCCTGTTTGTTCCATAACACACCCCACCATTCATTGTGTCAGTCCCCCTACCCCGAGGTCTCTCTGTTCCATAACACTCCCCACTATTCATTGTCAGTCCCCCTACACTGAGGTCTCTCTGTTCCATAACACTCCCCACCATTCACTGTGTCAGTCCCTGTACCACAAGTCTCTTTGTTCCATAACACTCCTCACCATTCACTGTGTCAGTCCCCCTACACCAAGGTCTCTCTGTTCCACAACTCCCCACCATTCACTGTGTCAGTCCCCCTACCCCAAGGTCTCTCTGTTCCATAACACTCCCCACCATTCACTCTCTGTCCCCCAATCCCGAGGTCTCTCTGTTCCAGAACTCCCCACCATGCACTGTGTTAGTCCCCCTACCGCAAGGTCTCTCTGTTCCACAATTTCCCACCATTCACAGTGTCAGTCCCCCTACCCCGAGGTCTCTCTGTTCCATAACAAACCCCACCATTCATTGTCAGTCCCCCTACCCTGAGGTCTCTCTGTTCCATAACACTACCCACCATTCACTGTGTCAGTCCCCCTACCCCAAGGTCTCTCTGTTCCACAACTCCCCACCATTCACTGTGTCAGTTCCCCTACCCCAAGGTCTCTCGGTTCCATAACTCCCTAACATTCAGTGTCGGTCCCCCTACCCCAAGGTCTCTCTGTTCCACAACGCCCCACCATTCACTGTGTCAGTCCCGCTACACCGAGGTCTCTCTGTTCCATAACACTCCCCACCATTCACTGTCAGTCCCCCAACAGCGAGGTCTCTCTGTTCCAGAACTCACCACCATTCTCTATGTCAGTCCCCCTACCCCGAGGTCTCTCTGTTCCATAACACTCCCCACCATTCATTGTCAGTCTCCCTACACTGAGGTCTCTCTGTTCCATAACACTCCTCACCATTCACTGTGTCAGTCCCTGTACCACAAGTCTCTTTGTTCCATAACACTCCTCACCATTCACTGTGTCAGTCCCCCTACCCCGAGGTCTCTCTGTTCCACAACTCCCCACCATTCACTGTGTCAGTCCCACTACCCCAAGGTCTGTCTGTTCCATAACACTCCCCACCATTCACTTTCTGTCCCCCAATCCCGAGGTCTCTCTGTTCCGGAATTCCCCACCATGCACTGTGTCAGTCCCTGTACCCCAAGGTCTCTCTGTTCCAGAACTCCCCACCATTCACTGTGTCAGTCCCCCTACCCCAAGGTCTCACTGTTCCATAACACTCCCCGCCATTCACTCACTGTCCCCCAACCCGAGGTGTCTCTGTTCCATATTACTCCGCACCATTCACTGTGACAGTCCCCCTACCCTACCCCAAGGTCTCTCTGTTCCATAACTCACCATCATTCACTGTGTCAGTCCCCCTACCCCAGGCCTGTTTGTTCCATAACACACCCCACCATTCACTGTGTCAGTCCCCCTACCCCGAGGTCTCTCTGTTCCATAACACTCCCCACTATTCATTGTCAGTCCCCCTACACTGAGGTCTCTCTGTTCCATAACACTCCCCACCATTCACTGTGTCAGTCCCTGTACCACAAGTCTCTTTGTTCCATAACACTCCTCACCATTCACTGTGTCAGTCCCCCTACACCAAGGTCTCTCTGTTCCACAACTCCCCACCATTCACTGTGTCAGTCCCCCTACCCCAAGGTCTCTCTGTTCCATAACACTCCCCACCATTCACTCTCTGTCCCCCAATCCCGAGGTCTCTCTGTTCCAGAACTCCCCACCATGCACTGTGTCAGTCCCCCTACCGCAAGGTCTCTCTGTTCCACAATTTCCCACCATTCACTGTGTCAGTCCCCCTACACCAAGGTCTCTCTGTTCCATAACACTCCCCACCATTAACTGTGTCTGTCCCCCTACCCCGAGGTCTCTCTGTTCCATAACACTCCCCACCATTCATTGTCAATCCCCCTGCACTGAGGTCTCTCTGTTCCATAACACTCTCCACCATTCACTGTGTCAGTCCCCCTACACCAAGGTCTCTCTGTTCCATAACACTCCGCACCATTCACTGTGTCAGTCCCCCTACCCACTCTGTTCCATAACATTCCCCACCATTCACAGTGTCAGTCCCCCTACCCCGAGGTCTCTCTGTTCCATAATACTCCCCACCATTCATTGTCAGTCCGCTTACACTGAGGTCTATCTGTTCCATAACACTCCTCACCATTCACTGTGTCAGTTCCTGTACCACAAGTCTCTTTGTTCCATAACACTCCTCACCATTCACTGTGTCAGTCCCCCTACCCCGAGGTCTCTCTGTTCCACAACTCCCCACCATTCACTGAGTCAGTCCCCCTACCCCAAGGTCTCTCTGTTCCATAACACTCCCCACCATTCACTCTCTGTCCCCCAATCCCGAGGTCTCTCTGTTCCAGAACTCCCCACCATGCACTGTGTCAGTCCCCCTATCGCAAGGTCTCTCTGTTCCACAATTCCCCACCATTCACTGTGTCAGTCCCCCTACACCAAGGTCTCTCTGTTCCATAACACTCCGCACCATTCACTGTGTCAGTCCCCCTACCCCCTCTGTTCCATAACATTCCCCACCATTCACAGTGTCAGTCCCCCTACCCCGAGGTCTCTCTGTTCCATAACAAACCCCACCATTCATTGTCAGTCCCCCTACCCTGAGGTCTCTCTGTTCCATAACACTACCCACCATTCACTGTGTCAGTCCCCCTACCCCAAGGTCTCTCTGTTCCACAACTCCCCACCATTCACTGTGTCAGTCCCCCTACCCCAAGGTCTCTCGGTTCCATAACTCCCTAACATTCAGTGTCGGTCCCCCTACCCCAAGGTCTCTCTGTTCCACAACGCCCCACCATTCACTGTGTCAGTCCCGCTACACCGAGGTCTCTCTGTTCCATAACACTCCACACCATTCATAGTGTCAGTCCCCCTACCCTGAAGTCTCTCTGTTCCATAACACTCCCCACCATTCACTGTCAGTCACCCAACAGCGAGGTCTCTCTGTTCCAGAACTCCCCACCATTCTCTATGTCAGTCCCCCTACCCCAAGGTCTCTCAGTTACACAATTCCCCACCATTCTCTGTGTCATTCCCCCCAACCCGAGGTGTCTCTGTTCCATATTACTCCGCACCATTCACTGTGTCAGTCCCCCTACCCTACCCCAAGATCTCTCTGTTCCATAACACCCCACCATTCACTGTGTCAGTCCCGCTACGCCGAGGTCTCTCTGTTCCATAACACTCCCCACCATTCATAGTGTCAGTCCCCCTACCCCGAGGTCTCTCTGTTCCATAACACTCCCCACCATTCATTGTCAGTCCCCCTACACTGAGGTCTCTCTGTTCCATAACACTCCTCACCATTCACTGTGTCAGTCCCTGTACCACAAGTCTCTTTGTTCCATAACACTCCTCACCATTCACTGTGTCAGTCCCCCTACCCCGAGGTCTCTCTGTTCCACAACTCCCCACCATTCACTGTGTCAGTCCCACTACCCCAAGGTCTGTCTGTTCCATAACACTCCCCACCATTCACTCCCTGTCCCCCAATCCCGAGGTCTCTCAGTTCCAGAACTCCCCACCATGCACTGTGTCAGTCCCTGTACCCCAAGGTCTCTCTGTTCCAGAACTCCCCACCATTCACTGTGTTAGTCCCCCTACCCCAAGGTCTCACTGTTCCATAACACTCCCCGCCATTCACTCTCTGTCCCCCAACCCGAGGTGTCTCTGTTCCATATTACTCCGCACCATTCACTGTGACAGTCACCCTACCCTACCCCAAGGTCTCTCTGTTCCATAACTCACCATCATTCACTGTGTCAGTCCCCTTACCCCAGGCCTGTTTGTTCCATAACACACCCCACCATTCATTGTGTCAGTCCCCCTACCCCGAGGTCTCTCTGTTCCATAACACTCCCCACTATTCATTGTCAGTCCCCCTACACTGAGGTCTCTCTGTTCCATAACACTCCCCACCATTCACTGTGTCAGTCCCTGTACCACAAGTCTCTTTGTTCCATAACACTCCTCACCATTCACTGTGTCAGTCCCCCTACACCAAGGTCTCTCTGTTCCACAACTCCCCACCATTCACTGTGTCAGTCCCCCTACCCCAAGGTCTCTCTGTTCCATAACACTCCCCACCATTCACTCTCTGTCCCCCAATCCCGAGGTCTCTCTGTTCCAGAACTCCCCACCATGCACTGTGTTAGTCCCCCTACCGCAAGGTCTCTCTGTTCCACAATTTCCCACCATTCACAGTGTCAGTCCCCCTACCCCGAGGTCTCTCTGTTCCATAACAAACCCCACCATTCATTGTCAGTCCCCCTACCCTGAGGTCTCTCTGTTCCATAACACTACCCACCATTCACTGTGTCAGTCCCCCTACCCCAAGGTCTCTCTGTTCCACAACTCCCCACCATTCACTGTGTCAGTTCCCCTACCCCAAGGTCTCTCGGTTCCATAACTCCCTAACATTCAGTGTCGGTCCCCCTACCCCAAGGTCTCTCTGTTCCACAACGCCCCACCATTCACTGTGTCAGTCCCGCTACACCGAGGTCTCTCTGTTCCATAACACTCCCCACCATTCACTGTCAGTCCCCCAACAGCGAGGTCTCTCTGTTCCAGAACTCACCACCATTCTCTATGTCAGTCCCCCTACCCCAAGGTCTCTCAGTTACACAATTCCCCTCCATTCTCTGTGTCATTCCCCCCAACCCGAGGTGTCTCTGTTCCATATTACTCCGCACCATTCACTGTGTCAGTCCCCCTACCCTACCCCAAGGTCTCTCTGTTCCATAACTCCCCACCATTCACTGTGTCAGTCTCCCTACACTGAGGTCTCTCTGTTCCATAACACTCCTCACCATTCACTGTGTCAGTCCCTGTACCACAAGTCTCTTTGTTCCATAACACTCCTCACCATTCACTGTGTCAGTCCCCCTACCCCGAGGTCTCTCTGTTCCACAACTCCCCACCATTCACTGTGTCAGTCCCACTACCCCAAGGTCTGTCTGTTCCATAACACTCCCCACCATTCACTTTCTGTCCCCCAATCCCGAGGTCTCTCTGTTCCGGAACTCCCCACCATGCACTGTGTCAGTCCCTGTACCCCAAGGTCTCTCTGTTCCAGAACTCCCCACCATTCACTGTGTCAGTCCCCCTACCCCAAGGTCTCACTGTTCCATAACACTCCCCGCCATTCACTCTCTGTCCCCCAACCCGAGGTGTCTCTGTTCCATATTACTCCGCACCATTCACTGTGACAGTCCCCCTACCCTACCCCAAGGTCTCTCTGTTCCATAACTCACCATCATTCACTGTGTCAGTCCCCCTACCCCAGGCCTGTTTGTTCCATAACACACCCCACCATTCACTGTGTCAGTCCCCCTACCCCGAGGTCTCTCTGTTCCATAACACTCCCCACTATTCATTGTCAGTCCCCCTACACTGAGGTCTCTCTGTTCCATAACACTCCCCACCATTCACTGTGTCAGTCCCTGTACCACAAGTCTCTTTGTTCCATAACACTCCTCACCATTCACTGTGTCAGTCCCCCTACACCAAGGTCTCTCTGTTCCACAACTCCCCACCATTCACTGTGTCAGTCCCCCTACCCCAAGGTCTCTCTGTTCCATAACACTCCCCACCATTCACTCTCTGTCCCCCAATCCCGAGGTCTCTCTGTTCCAGAACTCCCCACCATGCACTGTGTCAGTCCCCCTACCGCAAGGTCTCTCTGTTCCACAATTTCCCACCATTCACTGTGTCAGTCCCCCTACACCAAGGTCTCTCTGTTCCATAACACTCCCCACCATTCAAAGTCACTCCCCCGACACCAAGTTCTTTCTGTTCCATAACACTCCGCACCATTCACTGTGTCAGTCCCCCTACCCCAAGGTCTCTCTGTTCCACAACTCCACACCATTCACTGTGTCAGTCCCCCTACCCCAAGGTCTCACTGTTCCATAACACTCCCCACAATTCACTCTCAGTCCCCCAATCCCAAGGTCTCTCTGTTCCAGAACTACCCACCATGCACTGTGTCAGTCCCCTATCCCAAGGTATCTCTGTTCCACAATTCCCCACCATTCACTGTGTCAGTCCCCCTACAACAAGGTCTCTCTGTTCCATAACACTCCGCACCATTCACTGTGTGAGTCCCCCTACCCCCTCTGTTCCATAACATTCCACACCATTCACAGTGTCAGTCCCCCTACCCGGAGGTCTCTCTGTTCCATAACACTCCCCACCATTCATTGTCAGTCCCCCGACACCAAGATCTCACTGTTCCATAACACTCCGCACCATTGACTGTGTCAGTCCCCCTACCCACTCTGTTCCGTAACATTCCCCACCATTCACAGTGTCAGTCCTCCTACCTCGAGGTCCCTCTGTTTTTGAACTCCCAACCATTCACTGTGTCAGTCCCCCATCCCCAAGGTCTCTCTGTTCCATAACACTTCCCACCATTCACTGTGTCAGTCCCCCTACCCCCTCTGTTCCATAACATTCCCCACCATTCACAATGTCAGTCACCCTACCCCGAGGTCTCTCTGTTCCATAACACTCCCCACCATTCATTGTTAGTACCCCTACCCTGTGGTCTCTCTGTTCCATAACTCTCCCCACTATTCACTGTGTCAGTCCCCCTACCTCGAGGTCTCTCTATTCCAGAACTCTCCACCATTCACTGTGTCAGTCCCCCTACCCCAAGGTCTCTCTGTTCCACAACTCCCCACCATTCACTGTGTCAGTCCCCCTACCCCAAGGTCTCACTGTTCCATAACTCCCCAACATTCAGTGTCGGTCCCCCTACCCCAAGGTCTCTCTGTTCCACGACTCCACAACATTCACTGTGTCAGTCCCTGTACCCCAAGGGCTCTCTGTTTCATAAGTCCCCACCATTCACTGTGTCAGTCCTCCTACCCCGAGGTCTCTCTGTTCCATAACACTCCCCACCATTCACTGTGTCAGTCCCCCTATCCCGAGGTCTCTCTATTCCATAACACTCCCCACCATTCATAGTGTCAGTCCCCCTACCACGAGGTCTGTCTGTTCCATAACAGTCCCCACCATTCATTGTCAGTCTCCCCACACTGAGGTCTCTCTGTTCCATAACACTCCCCACCATTCACTGTGTCAGTCCCTGTACCCCAAGTCTCTTTGTTCCATAACACTCCTCACCATTCACAGTGTCAGTCCCCCTACCCCGAGGTCTCTCTGTTCCACAACTCCCCAACATTCACTGTGTCAGTCCCCCTACCCCAAGGTCTCTCTGTTCCATAACACTCCCCACCATTAACTGTGTCTGTCCCCCTACCCCGAGGTCTCTCTGTTCCATAACACTCCCCACCATTCATTGTCAATCCCCCTGCACTGAGGTCTCTCTGTTCCATAACACTCTCCACCATTCACTGTGTCAGTCCCCCTACCCCAAGGTCTCACTGTTCCATAACACTCCCCACCATGCACTCTCAGTCCCCCAATCCCGAGGTCTCTCTGTTCCAGAACTACCCACCATGCACTGTGTCAATCCCCCTATCCCAACGTCTCTCTGTTCCACAATTCCCCACCATTCACTGTGTCAGTCCCCCTACACCAAGGTCTCTCTGTTCCATAACACTCCGCACCATTCACTGTGTCAGTCCCCATACCCCCTCTGTTCCATAACATTCCCCACCATTCACAGTGTCAGTCCCCCTACCCCGAGGTGTCTCTGTTCCAAACACTCCCCACCATTCATTGTCAGTCCCCCGACACCAAGGTCTTTCTGTTCCATAACACTCCGCACCATTCACTGTGTCAGTCCCCCTACCGCAAGGTCTCTCTGTTCCACAACTCCACACCATTCACTGTGTCAGTCCCCCTACCCCAAGGTCTCACTGTTCCATAACACTCCCCACCATTCATTGTCAGTCCCCCGACACCAAGGTTTCTCTGTTCCATAACACTCCGCACCATTCACTGTGTCAGTCCCCCTACCCCCTCTGTTCCGTAACATTCCCCACCATTCACAGTGTCAGTCCCCCTACCTCGAGGTCTCTCTGTTCCATAACACTCCCCACCATTCATTGTCAGTCCCCCGACACCAAGGTCTCTCTGTTCCATAACACTCCGCACCATTCACTGTGTCAGTCCCCCTACCCCCTCTGTTCCGTAACATTCCCCACCATTCACAGTGTCAGTCCCCCTACCTCGAGGTCTCTCTGTTCCAGAACTCTCCACCATTCACTGTGTCAGTCCCCCTACCCCAAGGTCTCTCTGTTCCACAACTCCCCACCATTCACTGTGTCAGTCCCCCTACCCCAAGGTCTCACTGTTCCATAACTCCCCAACATTCAGTGTTGGTCCCCCTACCCCAAGGTCTCTCTGTTCCACGACTCCCCAACATTCACTGTGTCAGTCCCTGTACCCCAAGGGCTCTCTGTTTCATAAGTCCCCACCATTCACTGTGTCAGTCCTCCTACCCCGAGGTCTCTCTGTTCCATAACACTCCCCACCATTCACTGTGTCAGTCCCCCTATCCCGAGGTCTCTCTATTCCATAACACTCCCCACCATTCATAGTGTCAGTCCCCCTACCACGAGGTCTGTCTGTTCCATAACAGTCCCCACCATTCATTGTCAGTCTCCCCACACTGAGGTCTCTCTGTTCCATAACACTCCCCACCATTCACTGGGTCAGTCCCTGTACCCCAAGTCTCTTTGTTCCATAACACTCCTCACCATTCACAGTGTCAGTCCCCCTACCCCGAGGTCTCTCTGTTCCACTACACCCCACCATTCACTGTGTCAGTCCGCCTACCCCAAGGTCTCTCTGTTCCATAACACTCCCCACCATTAACTGTGTCTGTCTCCCTACCCCGAGGTCTCTCTGTTCCATAACACTCCCCACCATTCATTGTCAATCCCCCTGCACTGAGGTCTCACTGTTCCATAACACTCCCCACCATGCACTGTATCAGTCCCCCTATCCCAACGTCTCTCTGTTCCACAATTCCCCACCATTCACTGTGTCAGTCCCCCTACACCAAGGTCTCTCTGTTCCATAACACTCCGCACCATTCACTGTGTCAGTCCCCCTACCCCCTCTGTTCCAAAACATTCCCCACCATTCACAGTGTCAGTCCCCCTACCCCGAGGTGTCTCTGTTCCAAACAATCCCCACCATTCATTGTCAGTCCCCCGACACCAAGGTCTTTCTGTTCCATAACACTCCGCACCATTCACTGTGTCAGTCCCCCTACCGCAAGGTCTCTCTGTTCCATAACACTCCCCACCATTCACTCTCTGTCCCCCAATCCCGAGGTCTCTCTGTTCCAGAACTCCCCACCATGCACTGTATCAGTCCCCCTACCCCGAGGTCTCTCTGTTCCACAACTCCCCACCATTCACTGTGTCAGTCCCCCTACCCCAAGGTCTGTCTGTTCCATAACAATCCCCACCATTCACTTTCTGTCCCCCAATCCCGAGGTCTCTCTGTTCCAGAACTCCCCACCATGCACTGTGTCAGTCCCCCTATCGCAAGGTCTCTCTGTTCCACAATTCCCCACCATTCACTGTGTCAGTCCCCCTACCCCAAGGTCTCTCTGTTCCATAACACTCCCCACCATTCACTCTCTGTCCCCCAATCCCGAGGTCTCTCTGTTCCAGAACTCCCCACCATGCACTGTTGCAGTCCCCCTTTCGCAAGGTCTCTCTGTTCCACAATTCCCCACCATTCACTGTGTCAGTCCCCCTACACCAAGGCCTCTCTGTTCCATAACACTCCGCACCATTAACTGTGTCAGTCCCCCTACCGCCTCTGTTCCATAACATTTCCCACCATTCACAGTGTCAGTCCCCCTACCCCGAGGTCTCTCTGTTCCATAACACTACCCACCATTCACTATGTCAGTCCACCTACCTCGAGGTCCCTCTATTCCAGAACTCCCCACCATTCACTGTGTCAGTCCCCCTACCCCAAGGTCTCTCTGTTCCACAACACCCCACCATTCACTGTGTCAGTCCCCCTACCCCGAGGTCTGTCTGTTCCATAACACTCCCCACCATTCATTGTCAATCCCCCTGCACTGAGGTCTCTCTGTTCCATAACACTCCCCACCATTCACTGTGTCAGTCCCCCTACCCCAAGGTCCTCTGTTCCATAACACTCCCCACCATTCACTGTCAGACCCCCAACACCGAGGTCTCTCTGGTCCAGAACTCCCCACCATGCACTATGTCAGTCCCCCTACCGCAAGGTCTCTCTGTTCCATAACACTCCGCACCGTCACTGCGTCAGTACCCCTACCCACTCTGTTCCATAACATTCCCCACCATTCACAGTGTCAGTCCCCCTACCCCGAGGTCTCTCTGTTCCATAAAACTCCCCACCATTCAATGTCAGTCCCCCTACACTGAGGTCTCTCTGTTCCATAACACTCCTCACCATTCACTGTGTCAGTTCCTGTACCACAAGTCTCTTTGTTCCATAACACTCCTCACCATTCACTGTGTCAGTCCCCCTACCCCGAGGACTCTCTGTTCCACAACTCCCCACCGTTCACTGTGTCAGTCCCCCTACCCCAAAGTCTCTCTGTTCCATAACACTCCCCACCATTCACTCTCTGTCCCCCAATCCCGAGGTCTCTCTGTTCCAGAACTCCCCACCATGCACTGTGTCAGTCCCCCTATCGCAAGGTCTCTCTGTTCCACAATTCCCCACCATTCACTGTGTCAGTCCCCATACACCAAGGTCTCTCTGTTCCATAACACTCCGCACCATTCACTGTGTCAGTCCCCCGACCCACTCTGTTCCATAACATTCCCCACCATTCACAGTGTCATTCCCCTACCCCGAGGTCTCTCTGTTCCATAACACTCCCCACCATTCATTGTCAGTCCCCCTACACTGAGGTCTCTCTCTTCCATAACACTCCCCACCATTCACTGTGTCAGTCCCTGTACCACAAGTCTCTTTGTTCCATAACATTCCTCACCATTCACTGTGTCAGTCCCCCTACACCAAGGTCTCTCTGTTCCACAACTCCCCACCATTCACTGTGTCAGTCCCCCTACCCCAAGGTCTCTCTGTTCCATAACACTCCCCACCATTCACCCTCTGTCCCCCAATCCCGAGGTCTCTCTGTTCCAGAACTCCCCACCATGCACTATGTCAGTCCCCCTACCGCAAGGTCTCTCTGTTCCACAATTTCCCACCATTCACTGTGTAAATCCCCCTACACCAAGGTCTCTCTGTTCCATAACACTCCGCACCATTCACTGTGTCAGTCCCCCTACCCACTCTGTTCCATAACATTCCCCACCATTCACAGTGTCAGTCCCCCTACCCCGAGGTCTCTCTGTTCCATAACACTCCCCACCATTCATTGTCAGTACGCTTACACTGAGGTCTATCTGTTCCATAACACTCCTCACCATTCACTGTGTCAGTTCCTGTACCACAAGTCTCTTTGTTCCATAACACTCCTCACCATTCACTGTGTCAGTCCCCCTACCCCGAGGTCTCTCTGTTCCACAACTCCCCACCATTCACTGTGTCAGTCCCCCTACCCCAAGGTCTGTCTGTTCCATAACACTCCCCACCATTCACTCTCTGTCCCCCAATCCCGAGGTCTCTCTGTTCCAGAACTCCCCACCATGCACTGTGTCAGTCCCTCTATCGCAAGGTCTCTCTGTTCCACAATTCCCCACCATTCACTGTGTCAGTCCCCCTACACCAAGGTCTCTCTGTTCCATAACACTCCGCACCATTCACTGTGTCAGTCCCCCTACCCCCTCTGTTCCATAACATTTCCCACCATTCACAGTGTCAGTCCCCCTACCCCGAGGTCTCTCTGTTCCATAACAAACCCCACCATTCATTCTCAGTCCCCCTACCCTGAGGTCTCTCTGTTCCATAACACTACCCACCATTCACTGTGTCAGTCCCCCTACCCCAAGGTCTCTCTGTTCCACAACTCCCCACCATTCACTGTGTCAATCCCCCTACCCCAAGGTCTCTCGGTTCCATAACTCCCTAACATTCAGTGTCGGTCCCCCTACCCCAAGGTCTCTCTGTTCCACAAAGCTCCACCATTCACTGTGTCAGTCCCTGTACCCCAAGGTCTCTCTGTTCCATTACTCCCCACCATTCACTGTGTCAGTCCCGCTACACCAAGGTCTCTCTGTTCCATAACACTCCCCACCATTCATAGTGTCAGTCCCACTACCCCGAAGTCTCTCTGTTCCATAACACTCCCCACCATTCACTGTCAGTCCCCCAACAGCGAGGTCTCTATGTTCCAGAACTCCCCACCATTCATAGTGTCAGTCTCCCTACCCCGAAGTCTCTCTGTTCCATAACGCTCCCCACCATTCACTGTCAGTCCCCCAACAGCGAGGTCTCTCTGTTCCGTAACTCACCATCATTCACTGTGTCAGTCCCCCTACCCCAGGCCTGTTTGTTCCATAACACACCCCACCATTCACTGTGTCAGTCCCCCTACCCCGAGGTCTCTCTGTTCCATAACACTCCCCACTATTCATTGTCAGTCCCCCTACACTGAGGTCTCTCTGTTCCATAACACTCCCCACCATTCACTGTGTCAGTCCCTGTACCACAAGTCTCTTTGTTCCATAACACTCCTCACCATTCACTGTGTCAGTCCCCCTACACCAAGGTCTCTCTGTTCCACAACTCCCCACCATTCACTGTGTCAGTCCCCCTACCCCAAGGTCTCTCTGTTCTATAACACTCCCCACCATTCACTCTCTGTCCCCCAATCCCGAGGTCTCTCTGTTCCAGAACTCCCCACCATGCACTGTGTCAGTCCCCCTACCGCAAGGTCTCTCTGTTCCATAACACTCCGCACCGTCACTGCGTCAGTACCCCTACCCACTCTGTTCCATAACATTCCCCACAATTCACAGTGTCAGTCCCCCTACCCCGAGGTCTCTCTGTTCCATAAAACTCCCCACCATTCAATGTCAGTCCCCCTACACTGAGGTCTCTCTGTTCCATAACACTCCTCACCATTCACTGTGTCAGTTCCTGTACCACAAGTCTCTTTGTTCCATAACACTCCTCACCATTCACTGTGTCAGTCCCCCTACCCCGAGGACTCTCTGTTCCACAACTCCCCACCGTTCACTGTGTCAGTCCCCCTACCCCAAAGTCTCTCTGTTCCATAACACTCCCCACCATTCACTCTCTGTCCCCCAATCCCGAGGTCTCTCTGTTCCAGAACTCCCCACCATGCACTGTGTCAGTCCCCCTATCGCAAGGTCTCTCTGTTCCACAATTCCCCACCATTCACTGTGTCAGTCCCCCTACACCAAGGTCTCTCTGTTCCATAACACTCCGCACCATTCACTGTGTCAGTCCCCCGACCAACTCTGTTCCATAACATTCCCCACCATTCACAGTGTCATTCCCCTACCCCGAGGTCTCTCTGTTCCATAACACTCCCCACCATTCATTGTCAGTCCCCCTACACTGAGGTCTCTCTCTTCCATAACACTCCCCACCATTCACTGTGTCAGTCCCTGTACCACAAGTCTCTTTGTTCCATAACATTCCTCACCATTCACTGTGTCAGTCCCCCTACACCAAGGTCTCTCTGTTCCACAACTCCCCACCATTCACTGTGTCAGTCCCCCTACCCCAAGGTCTCTCTGTTCCATAACACTCCCCACCATTCACCCTCTGTCCCCCAATCCCGAGGTCTCTCTGTTCCAGAACTCCCCACCATGCACTATGTCAGTCCCCCTACCGCAAGGTCTCTCTGTTCCACAATTTCCCACCATTCACTGTGTAAATCCCCCTACACCAAGGTCTCTCTGTTCCATAACACTCCGCACCATTCACTGTGTCAGTCCCCCTACCCACTCTGTTCCATAACATTCCCCACCATTCACAGTGTCAGTCCCCCTACCCCGAGGTCTCTCTGTTCCATAACACTCCCCACCATTCATTGTCAGTACGCTTACACTGAGGTCTATCTGTTCCATAACACTCCTCACCATTCACTGTGTCAGTTCCTGTACCACAAGTCTCTTTGTTCCATAACACTCCTCACCATTCACTGTGTCAGTCCCCCTACCCCGAGGTCTCTCTGTTCCACAACTCCCCACCATTCACTGAGTCAGTCCCCCTACCCCAAGGTCTCTCTGTTCCATAACACTCCCCACCATTCACTCTCTGTCCCCCAATCCCGAGGTCTCTCTGTTCCAGAACTCCCCACCATGCACTGTGTCAGTCCCCC
Organism: Narcine bancroftii; assembly: GCF_036971445.1. Lineage (NCBI taxonomy): Eukaryota > Metazoa > Chordata > Chondrichthyes > Torpediniformes > Narcinidae > Narcine > Narcine bancroftii. The sequence goes on from NW_027211943.1 coordinate 66,195, forward strand.
TATCGCAAGGTCTCTGTGTTCCACAATTCCCCACCATTCACTGTGTCAGTCCCCCTACACCAAGGTCTCTCTGTTCCATAACACTCCGCACCATTCACTGTGTCAGTCCCCCTACCCCCTCTGTTCCATAACATTCCCCACCATTCACAGTGTCAGTCCCCCTACCCCGAGGTCTCTCTGTTCCATAACAAACCCCACCATCCATTGTCAGTCCCCCTACCCTGAGGTCTCTCTGTTCCATAACACTACCCACCATTCACTGTGTCAGTCCCCCTACCCCAAGGTCTCTCTGTTCCACAACTCCCCACCATTCACTGTGTCAGTCCCCCTACCCCAAGGTCTCTCGGTTCCATAACTCCCTAACATTCAGTGTCGGTCCCCCTACCCCAAGGTCTCTCTGTTCCACAACGCCCCACCATTCACTGTGTCAGTCCCGCTACACCGAGGTCTCTCTGTTCCATAACACTACACACCATTCATAGTGTCAGTCCCCCTACCCTGAAGTCTCTCTGTTCCATAACACTCCCCACCATTCACTGTCAGTCCCCCAACAGCGAGGTCTCTCTGTTCCAGAACTCCCCACCATTCTCTATGTCAGTCCCCCTACCCCAAGGTCTCTCAGTTACACAATTCCCCACCATTCTCTGTGTCATTCCCCCAACCCGAGGTGTCTCTGTTCCATATTACTCCGCACCATTCACTGTGTCAGTCCCCCTACCCTACCCCAAGATCTCTCTGTTCCATAACTCCCCACCATTCACTGTGTCAGTCCCGCTACGCCGAGGTCTCTCTGTTCCATAACACTCCCCACCATTCATAGTGTCAGTCCCCCTACCCCGAGGTCTCTCTGTTCCATAACACTCCCCACCATTCATTGTCAGTCCCCCTACACTGAGGTCCCTCTGTTCCATAACACTCCTCACCATTCACTGTGTCAGTCCCTGTACCACAAGTCTCTTTGTTCCATAACACTCCTCACCATTCAATGTGTCAGTCCCCGTACCCCGAGGTCTCTCTGTTCCACAACTCCCCACCATTCACTGTGTCAGTCCCACTACCCCAAGGTCTGTCTGTTCCATAACACTCCCCACCATTCACTCTCTGTCCCCCAATCCCGAGGTCTCTCTGTTCCATATTACTCCGCACCATTCACTGTGACAGTCCCCCTACCCTACCCCAAGATCTCTCTGTTCCATAACTCACCATCATTCACTGTGTCAGTCCCCTTACCCCAGGCCTGTTTGTTCCATAACACACCCCACCATTCACTGTGTCAGTCCCCCTACCCCGAGGTCTCTCTGTTCCATAACACTCCCCACTATTCATTGTCAGTCCCCCTACACTGAGGTCTCTCTGTTCCATAACACTCCCCACCATTCACTGTGTCAGTCCCTGTACCACAAGTCTCTTTGTTCCATAACACTCCTCACCATTCACTGTGTCAGTCCCCCTACACCAAGGTCTCTCTGTTCCACAACTCCCCACCATTCACTGTGTCAGTCCCCCTACCCCAAGGTCTCTCTGTTCCATAACACTCCCCACCATTCACTCTCTGTCCCCCAATCCCGAGGTCTCTCTGTTCCAGAACTCCCCACCGTGCACTGTGTTAGTCCCCCTACCGCAAGGTCTCTCTGTTCCACAATTTCCCACCATTCACAGTGTCAGTCCCCCTACCCCGAGGTCTCTCTGTTCCATAACAAACCCCACCATTCATTGTCAGTCCCCCTACCCTGAGGTCTCTCTGTTCCATAACACTACCCACCATTCACTGTGTCAGTCCCCCTACCCCAAGGTCTCTCTGTTCCACAACTCCCCACCATTCACTGTGTCAGTCCCCCTACCCCAAGGTCTCTCGGTTCCATAACTCCCTAACATTCAGTATCGGTCCCCCTACCCCAAGGTCTCTCTGTTCCACAACTCCCCACCATTCACTGTGTCAGTCCCCCTACCCCAAGGTCTCTCGGTTCCATAACTCCCTAACATTCAGTGTCGGTCCCCCTACCCCAAGGTCTCTCTGTTCCACAACGCCCCACCATTCACTGTGTCAGTCCCGCTACCCCGATGTCTCTCTGTTCCATAACACTCCCCACCATTCACTGTCAGTCCCCCAACAGCGAGGTCTCTCTGTTCCAGAACACCCCACCATTCTCTACGTCAGTCCCCCTACCCCAAGGTCTCTCAGTTACACAATTCCCCACCATTCTCTGTGTCATTCCCCCCAACCCGAGGTGTCTCTGTTCCATATTACTCCGCACCATTCACTGTTTCAGTCCCCCTACCCTACCCCAAGGTCTCTCTGTTCCATAACTCCCCACCATTCACTGTGTCAGTCCCGCTACGCCGAGGTCTCTCTGTTCCATAACACTCCCCACCATTCATTGTCAGTCCCCCTACACTGAGGTCTCTCTGTTCCATAACACTCCTCACCATTCACTGTGTCAGTCCCTGTACCACAAGTCTCTTTGTTCCATAACACTCCTCACCATTCACTGTGTCAGTCCCCCTACCCCGAGGTCTCTCTGTTCCACAACTCCCCACCATGCACTGTGTCAGTCCCCCTACCCCAAGGTCTCTCTTTTCCACAACTCCACACCATTCACTGTGTCAGTCCCCCTACCCCAAGGTCTCACTGTTCCATAACACTCCCCACCATTCACTCTCAGTCCCCCAATCCCAAGGTCTCTCTGTTCCAGAACTACCCACCATGCACTGTGTCAGTCCCCTATCCCAAGGTATCTCTGTTCCACAATTCCCCACCATTCACTGTGTCAGTCCCCCTACACCAAGGTCTCTCTGTTCCATAACACTCCGCACCATTCACTGTGTGAGTCCCCCTACCCCCTCTGTTCCATAACATTCCACACCATTCACAGTGTCAGTCCCCCTACCCGGAGGTCTCTCTGTTCCATAACACTCCCCACCATTCATTGTCAGTCCCCCGACACCAAGATCTCACTGTTCCATAACACTCCGCACCATTGACTGTGTCAGTCCCCCTACCCACTCTGTTCCGTAACATTCCCCACCATTCACAGTGTCAGTCCTCCTACCTCAAGGTCCCTCTGTTTTTGAACTCCCAACCATTCACTGTGTCAGTCCCCCATCCCCAAGGTCTCTCTGTTCCATAACACTTCCCACCATTCACTGTGTCAGTCCCCCTACCCACTCTGTTCCATAACATTCCCCACCATTCACAATGTCAGTCACCCTACCCCGAGGTCTCTCTGTTCCATAACACTCCCCACCATTCATTGTTAGTACCCCTACCCTGTGGTCTCTCTGTTCCATAACTCTCCCCACTATTCACTGTGTCAGTCCCCCTACCTCGAGGTCTCTCTGTTCCAGAACTCTCCACCATTCACTGTGTCAGTCCCCCTACCCCAAGGTCTCTCTGTTCCATAACTCCCCACCATTCACTGTGTCAGTCCCCCTACCCCAAGGTCTCACTGTTCCATAACTCCCCAACATTCAGTGTCGGTCCCCCTACCCCAAGGACTCTCTGTTCCACGACTCCACAACATTCACTGTGTCAGTCCCTGTACCCCAAGGGCTCTCTGTTTCATAAGTCCCCACCATTCACTGTGTCAGTCCTCCTACCCCGAGGTCTCTCTGTTCCATAACACTCCCCACCATTCACTGTGTCAGTCCCCCTATCCCGAGGTCTCTCTATTCCATAACACTCCCCACCATTCATAGTGTCAGTCCCCCTACCACGAGGTCTGTCTGTTCCCTAACAGTCCCCACCATTCATTGTCAGTCTCCCCACACTGAGGTCTCTCTGTTCCATAACACTCCCCACCATTCACTGGGTCAGTCCCTGTACCCCAAGTCTCTTTGTTCCATAACACTCCTCACCATTCACAGTGTCAGTCCCCCTACCCCGAGGTCTCTCTGTTCCACTACTCCCCACCATTCACTGTGTCAGTCCCCCTACCCCAAGGTCTCTCTGTTCCATAACACTCCCCACCATTAACTGTGTCTGTCCCCCTACCCCGAGGTCTCTCTGTTCCATAACACTCCCCACCATTCATTGTCAATCCCCCTGCACTGAGGTCTCACTGTTCCATAACACTCCCCACCATGCACTCTCAGTCCCCCAATCCCGAGGTCTCTCTGTTCCAGAAGTACCCACCATGCACTGTGTCAGTCCCCCTATCCCAACGTCTCTCTGTTCCACAATTCCCCACCATTCACTGTGTCAGTCCCCCTACACCAAGGTCTCTCTGTTCCATAACACTCCACACCATTCACTGTGTCAGTCCCCCTACCCCCTCTGTTCCAAAACATTCCCCACCATTCACAGTGTCAGTCCCCCTACCCCGAGGTGTCTCTGTTCCAAACAATCCCCACCATTCATTGTCAGTCCCCCGACACCAAGGTCTTTCTGTTCCATAACACTCCGCACCATTCACTGTGTCAGTCCCCCTACCGCAAGGTCTCTCTGTTCCATAACACTCCCCACCATTCACTCTCTGTCCCCCAATCCCGAGGTCTCTCTGTTCCAGAACTCCCCACCATGCAATGTATCAGTCCCCCTACCCCGAGGTCTCTCTGTTCCACAACTCCCCACCATTCACTGTGTCAGTCCCCCTACCCCAAGGTCTGTCTGTTCCATAACAATCCCCACCATTCACTCTCTGTCCCCCAATCCCGAGGTCTCTCTGTTCCAGAACTCCCCACCATGCACTGTGTCAGTCCCCCTATCGCAAGGTCTCTCTGTTCCACAATTCCCCACCATTCACTGTGTCAGTCCCCCTACCCCAAGGTCTCTCTGTTCCATAACACTCCCCACCATTCACTCTCTGTCCCCCAATTCCGAGGTCTCTCTGTTCCAGAACTCCCCACCATGCACTGTGTCAGTCCCCCTTTCGCAAGGTCTCTCTGTTCCACAATTCCCCACCATTCACTGTGTCAGTCCCCCTACACCAAGGCCTCTCTGTTCCATAACACTCCGCACCATTAACTGTGTCAGTCCCCCTACCGCCTCTGTTCCATAACATTTCCCACCATTCACAGTGTCAGTCCCCCTACCCCGAGGTCTCTCTGTTCCATAACAAACCCCACCATTCAAAGTCAGTCCCCTACCCTGAGGTCTCTCTGTTCCATAACACTACCCACCATTCACTGTGTCAGTCCCCCTACCTCGAGGTCCCTCTATTCCAGAACTCCCCACCATTCACTGTGTCAGTCCCCCTACCCCAAGATCTCTCTGTTCCACAACACCCCACCATTCACTGTGTCAGTCCCCCTACCCCGAGGTCTGTCTGTTCCATAACACTCCCCACCATTCATTGTCAATCCCCCTGCACTGAGGTCTCTCTGTTCCATAACACTCCCCACCATTCACTGTGTCAGTCCCCCTACCCCAAAGTCCTCTATTCCATAACACTCCCCACCATTCACTGTCAGACCCCCAACACCGAGGTCTCTCTGTTCCAGAACTCCCCACCATTCTCTATGTCAGTCCCCCTACCCCAAGGTCTCTCAGTTACACAATTCCCCACCATTCTCTGTGTCATTCCCCCCAACCCGAGGTGTCTCTGTTCCATATTACTCCGCACCATTTACTGTGTCAGTCCCCCTACCCACTCTGTTCCATAACATTCCCCACCATTCACAGTGTCAGTCCACCTACCCCGAGGTCTCTCTGTTCCATAACACTCCCCACCATTCATTGTCAGTCCCCCTACACTGAGGTCTCTCTCTTCCATAACACTCCCCACCATTCACTGTGTCAGTCCCTGTACCACAAGTCTCTTTGTTCCATAACACTCCTCACCATTCACTGTGTCAGTCCCCCTACACCAAGGTCTCTCTGTTCCACAACTCCCCACCATTCACTGTGTCAGTCCCCCTACCCCAAGGTCTCTCTGTTCCATAACACTCCCCACCATTCACCCTCTGTCCCCCAATCCCGAGGTCTCTCTGTTCCAGAACTCCCCACCATGCATTATGTCAGTCCCCCTACCGCAAGGTCTCTCTGTTCCACAATTTCCCACCATTCACTGTGTAAATCCCCCTACACCAAGGTCTCTCTGTTCCATAACACTCCGCACCATTCACTGTGTCAGTCCCCCTACCCACTCTGTTCCATAACATTCCCCACCATTCACAGTGTCAGTCCCCCTACCCCGAGGTCTCTCTGTTCCATAACACTCCCCACCATTCATTGTCAGTCCGCTTACACTGAGGTCTATCTGTTCCATAACACTCCTCACCATTCACTGTGTCAGTTCCTGTACCACAAGTCTCTTTGTTCCATAACACTCCTCACCATTCACTGTGTCAGTCCCCCTACCCCGAGGTCTCTCTGTTCCACAACTCCCCACCATTCACTGAGTCAGTCCCCCTACCCCAAGGTCTCTCTGTTCCATAACACTCCCCACCATTCACTCTCTGTCCCCCAATCCCGAGGTCTCTCTGTTCCAGAACTCCCCACCATGCACTGTGTCAGTCCCCCTATCGCAAGGTCTCTCTGTTCCACAATTCCCCACCATTCACTGTGTCAGTCCCCCTACACCAAGGTCTCTCTGTTCCATAACACTCCGCACCATTCACAGTGTCAGTCCCCCTACCCCCTCTGTTCCATAACATTCCCCACCATTCACAGTGTCAGTCCCCCTACCCCGAGGTCTCACTGTTCCATAACAAACCCCACCATTCATTGTCAGTCCCCCTACCCTGAGGTCTCTCTGTTCCATAACACTACCCACCATTCACTGTGTCAGTCCCCCTACCCCAAGGTCTCTCTGTTCCACAACTCCCCACCATTCACTGTGTCAGTCCCCCTACCCCAAGGTCTCTCGGTTCCATAACTCCCTAACATTCAGTGTCGGTCCCCCTACCCCAAGGTCTCTCTGTTCCACAACGCCCCACCATTCACTGTGTCAGTCCCGCTACACAGAGGTCTCTCTGTTCCATAACACTCCACACCATTCATAGTGTCAGTCCCCCTACCCTGAAGTCTCTCTGTTCCATAACACTCCCCACCATTCACTGTTAGTCACCCAACAGCGAGGTCTCTCTGTTCCAGAACTCCCCACCATTCTCTATGTCAGTCCCCCTACCCCAAGGTCTCTCAGTTACACAATTCCCCACCATTCTCTGTGTCATTCCCCCCAACCCGAGGTGTCTCTGTTCCATATTACTCCGCACCATTCACTGTGTCAGTCCCCCTACCCTACCCCAAGATCTCTGTGTTCCATAACTCCCCACCATTCACTGTGTCAGTCCCGCTACGCCGAGGTCTCTCTGTTCCATCACACTCCCCACCATTCATAGTGTCAGTCCCCCTACCCCGAGGTCTCTCTGTTCCATAACACTCCCCACCATTCATTGTCAGTCCCCCTACACTGAGGTCTCTCTGTTCCATAACACTCCTCACCATTCACTGTGTCAGTCCCTGTACCACAAGTCTCTTTGTTCCATAACACTCCTCACCATTCACTGTGTCAGTCCCCCTACCCCGAGGTCTCTCTGTTCCACAACTCCCCACCATTCACTGTGTCAGTCCCACTACCCCAAGGTCTGTCTGTTCCATAACACTCCCCACCATTCACTCTCTGTCCCCCAATCCCGAGGTCTCTCTGTTCCAGAACTCCCCACCATGCACTGTGTCAGTCCCTGTACCCCAAGGTCTCTCTGTTCCAGAACTCCCCACCATTCACTGTGTTAGTCCCCCTACCCCAAGGTCTCACTGTTCCATAACACTCCCCGCCATTCACTCTCTGTCCCCCAACCCTAGGTGTCTCTGTTCCATATTACTCCGCACCATTCACTGTGACAGTCCCCCTACCCCACCCCAAGGTCTCTCTGTTCCATAACTCACCATCATTCACTGTGTCAGTCCCCCTACCCCAGGCCTGTTTGTTCCATAACACACCCCACCATTCACTGTGTCAGTCCCCCTACCCCGAGGTCTCTCTGTTCCATAACACTCCCCACTATTCATTGTCAGTCCCCCTACACTGAGGTCTCTCTGTTCCATAACACTCCCCACCATTCACTGTGTCAGTCCCTGTACCACAAGTCTCTTTGTTCCATAACACTCCTCACCATTCACTGTGTCAGTCCCCCTACACCAAGGTCTCTCTGTTCCACAACTCCCCACCATTCACTGTGTCAGTCCCCCTACCCCAAGGTCTCTCTGTTCCATAACACTCCCCACCATTCACTCTCTGTCCCCCAATCCCGAGGTCTCTCTGTTCCAGAACTCCCCACCATGCACTGTGTCAGTCCCCCTACCGCAAGGTCTCTCTGTTCCACAATTTCCCACCATTCACTGTGTCAGTCCCCCTACACCAAGGTCTCTCTGTTCCATAACACTCCCCACCATTCAAAGTCACTCCCCCGACACCAAGTTCTTTCTGTTCCATAACACTCCGCACCATTCACTGTGTCAGTCCCCCTACCCCAAGGTCTCTCTGTTCCACAACTCCACACCATTCACTGTGTCAGTCCCCCTACCCCAAGGTCTCACTGTTCCATAACACTCCCCACAATTCACTCTCAGTCCCCCAATCCCAAGGTCTCTCTGTTCCAGAACTACCCACCATGCACTGTGTCAGTCCCCTATCCCAAGGTATCTCTGTTCCACAATTCCCCACCATTCACTGTGTCAGTCCCCCTACAACAAGGTCTCTCTGTTCCATAACACTCCGCACCATTCACTGTGTGAGTCCCCCTACCCCCTCTGTTCCATAACATTCCACACCATTCACAGTGTCAGTCCCCCTACCCGGAGGTCTCTCTGTTCCATAACACTCCCCACCATTCATTGTCAGTCCCCCGACACCAAGATCTCACTGTTCCATAACACTCCGCACCATTGACTGTGTCAGTCCCCCTACCCACTCTGTTCCGTAACATTCCCCACCATTCACAGTGTCAGTCCTCCTACCTCGAGGTCCCTCTGTTTTTGAACTCCCAACCATTCACTGTGTCAGTCCCCCATCCCCAAGGTCTCTCTGTTCCATAACACTTCCCACCATTCACTGTGTCAGTCCCCCTACCCCCTCTGTTCCATAACATTCCCCACCATTCACAATGTCAGTCACCCTACCCCGAGGTCTCTCTGTTCCATAACACTCCCCACCATTCATTGTTAGTACCCCTACCCTGTGGTCTCTCTGTTCCATAACTCTCCCCACTATTCACTGTGTCAGTCCCCCTACCTCGAGGTCTCTCTATTCCAGAACTCTCCACCATTCACTGTGTCAGTCCCCCTACCCCAAGGTCTCTCTGTTCCACAACTCCCCACCATTCACTGTGTCAGTCCCCCTACCCCAAGGTCTCACTGTTCCATAACTCCCCAACATTCAGTGTCGGTCCCCCTACCCCAAGGTCTCTCTGTTCCACGACTCCCCAACATTCACTGTGTCAGTCCCTGTACCCCAAGGGCTCTCTGTTTCATAAGTCCCCACCATTCACTGTGTCAGTCCTCCTACCCCGAGGTCTCTCTGTTCCATAACACTCCCCACCATTCACTGTGTCAGTCCCCCTATCCCGAGGTCTCTCTATTCCATAACACTCCCCACCATTCATAGTGTCAGTCCCCCTACCACGAGGTCTGTCTGTTCCATAACAGTCCCCACCATTCATTGTCAGTCTCCCCACACTGAGGTCTCTCTGTTCCATAACACTCCCCACCATTCACTGTGTCAGTCCCTGTACCCCAAGTCTCTTTGTTCCATAACACTCCTCACCATTCACAGTGTCAGTCCCCCTACCCCGAGGTCTCTCTGTTCCACTACTCCCCACCATTCACTGTGTCAGTCCCCCTACCCCAAGGTCTCTCTGTTCCATAACACTCCCCACCATTAACTGTGTCTGTCCCCCTACCCCGAGGTCTCTCTGTTCCATAACACTCCCCACCATTCATTGTCAATCCCCCTGCACTGAGGTCTCACTGTTCCATAACACTCCCCACCATGCACTCTCAGTCCCCCAATCCCGAGGTCTCTCTGTTCCAGAAGTACCCACCATGCACTGTGTCAGTCCCCCTATCCCAACGTCTCTCTGTTCCACAATTCCCCACCATTCACTGTGTCAGTCCCCCTACACCAAGGTCTCTCTGTTCCATAACACTCCGCACCATTCACTGTGTCAGTCCCCCTACCCCCTCTGTTCCAAAACATTCCCCACCATTCACAGTGTCAGTCCCCCTACCCCGAGGTGTCTCTGTTCCAAACAATCCCCACCATTCATTGTCAGTCCCCCGACACCAAGGTCTTTCTGTTCCATAACACTCCGCACCATTCACTGTGTCAGTCCCCCTACCGCAAGGTCTCTCGGTTCCATAACACTCCCCACCATTCACTCTCTGTCCCCCAATCCCGAGGTCTCTCTGTTCCAGAACTCCCCACCATGCACTGTATCAGTCCCCCTACCCCGAGGTCTCTCTGTTCCACAACTCCCCACCATTCACTGTGTCAGTCCCCCTACCCCAAGGTCTGTCTGTTCCATAACAATCCCCACCATTCACTCTCTGTCCCCCAATCCCGAGGTCTCTCTGTTCCAGAACTCCCCACCATGCACTGTGTCAGTCCCCCTATCGCAAGGTCTCTCTGTTCCACAATTCCCCACCATTCACTGTGTCAGTCCCCCTACCCCAAGGTCTCTCTGTTCCATAACACTCCCCACCATTCACTCTCTGTCCCCCAATCCCGAGGTCTCTCTGTTCCAGAACTCCCCACCATGCACTGTGTCAGTCCCCCTTTCGCAAGGTCTCTCTGTTCCACAATTCCCCACCATTCACTGTGTCAGTCCCCCTACACCAAGGCCTCTCTGTTCCATAACACTCCGCACCATTAACTGTGTCAGTCCCCCTACCGCCTCTGTTCCATAACATTTCCCACCATTCACAGTGTCAGTCCCCCTACCCCGAGGTCTCTCTGTTCCATAACAAACCCCACCATTCAAAGTCAGTCCCCTACCCTGAGGTCTCTCTGTTCCATAACACTACCCACCATTCACTGTGTCAGTCCCCCTACCTCGAGGTCCCTCTATTCCAGAACTCCCCACCATTCACTGTGTCAGTCCCCCTACCCCAAGGTCTCTCTGTTCCACAACACCCCACCATTCACTGTGTCAGTCCCCCTACCCCGAGGTCTGTCTGTTCCATAACACTCCCCACCATTCATTGTCAATCCCCCTGCACTGAGGTCTCTCTGTTCCATAACACTCCCCACCATTCACTGTGTCAGTCCCCCTACCCCAAAGTCCTCTATTCCATAACACTCCCCACCATTCACTGTCAGACCCCCAACACCGAGGTCTCTCTGTTCCAGAACTCCCCACCATTCTCTATGTCAGTCCCCCTACCCCAAGGTCTCTCAGTTACACAATTCCCCACCATTCTCTGTGTCATTCCCCCCAACCCGAGGTGTCTCTGTTCCATATTACTCCGCACCATTTACTGTGTCAGTCCCCCTACCCACTCTGTTCCATAACATTCCCCACCATTCACAGTGTCAGTCCACCTACCCCGAGGTCTCTCTGTTCCATAACACTCCCCACCATTCATTGTCAGTCCCCCTACACTGAGGTCTCTCTCTTCCATAACACTCCCCACCATTCACTGTGTCAGTCCCTGTACCACAAGTCTCTTTGTTCCATAACACTCCTCACCATTCACTGTGTCAGTCCCCCTACACCAAGGTCTCTCTGTTCCACAACTCCCCACCATTCACTGTGTCAGTCCCCCTACCCCAAGGTCTCTCTGTTCCATAACACTCCCCACCATTCACCCTCTGTCCCCCAATCCCGAGGTCTCTCTGTTCCAGAACTCCCCACCATGCACTATGTCAGTCCCCCTACCGCAAGGTCTCTCTGTTCCACAATTTCCCACCATTCACTGTGTAAATCCCCCTACACCAAGGTCTCTCTGTTCCATAACACTCCGCACCATTCACTGTGTCAGTCCCCCTACCCACTCTGTTCCATAACATTCCCCACCATTCACAGTGTCAGTCCCCCTACCCCGAGGTCTCTCTGTTCCATAACACTCCCCACCATTCATTGTCAGTCCGCTTACACTGAGGTCTATCTGTTCCATAACACTCCTCACCATTCACTGTGTCAGTTCCTGTACCACAAGTCTCTTTGTTCCATAACACTCCTCACCATTCACTGTGTCAGTCCCCCTACCCCGAGGTCTCTCTGTTCCACAACTCCCCACCATTCACTGAGTCAGTCCCCCTACCCCAAGGTCTCTCTGTTCCATAACACTCCCCACCATTCACTCTCTGTCCCCCAATCCCGAGGTCTCTCTGTTCCAGAACTCCCCACCATGCACTGTGTCAGTCCCCCTATCGCAAGGTCTCTCTGTTCCACAATTCCCCACCATTCACTGTGTCAGTCCCCCTACACCAAGGTCTCTCTGTTCCATAACACTCCGCACCATTCACTGTGTCAGTCCCCCTACCCCCTCTGTTCCATAACATTCCCCACCATTCACAGTGTCAGTCCCCCTACCCCGAGGTCTCACTGTTCCATAACAAACCCCACCATTCATTGTCAGTCCCCCTACCCTGAGGTCTCTCTGTTCCATAACACTACCCACCATTCACTGTGTCAGTCCCCCTACCCCAAGGTCTCTCTGTTCCACAACTCCCCACCATTCACTGTGTCAGTCCCCCTACCCCAAGGTCTCTCGGTTCCATAACTCCCTAACATTCAGTGTCGGTCCCCCTACCCCAAGGTCTCTCTGTTCCACAACGCCCCACCATTCACTGTGTCAGTCCCGCTACACAGAGGTCTCTCTGTTCCATAACACTCCACACCATTCATAGTGTCAGTCCCCCTACCCTGAAGTCTCTCTGTTCCATAACACTCCCCACCATTCACTGTCAGTCACCCAACAGCGAGGTCTCTCTGTTCCAGAACTCCCCACCATTCTCTATGTCAGTCCCCCTACCCCAAGGTCTCTCAGTTACACAATTCCCCACCATTCTCTGTGTCATTCCCCCCAACCCGAGGTGTCTCTGTTCCATATTACTCCGCACCATTCACTGTGTCAGTCCCCCTACCCTACCCCAAGATCTCTGTGTTCCATAACTCCCCACCATTCACTGTGTCAGTCCCGCTACGCCGAGGTCTCTCTGTTCCATCACACTCCCCACCATTCATAGTGTCAGTCCCCCTACCCCGAGGTCTCTCTGTTCCATAACACTCCCCACCATTCATTGTCAGTCCCCCTACACTGAGGTCTCTCTGTTCCATAACACTCCTCACCATTCACTGTGTCAGTCCCTGTACCACAAGTCTCTTTGTTCCATAACACTCCTCACCATTCACTGTGTCAGTCCCCCTACCCCGAGGTCTCTCTGTTCCACAACTCCCCACCATTCACTGTGTCAGTCCCACTACCCCAAGGTCTGTCTGTTCCATAACACTCCCCACCATTCACTCTCTGTCCCCCAATCCCGAGGTCTCTCTGTTCCAGAACTCCCCACCATGCACTGTGTCAGTCCCTGTACCCCAAGGTCTCTCTGTTCCAGAACTCCCCACCATTCACTGTGTTAGTCCCCCTACCCCAAGGTCTCACTGTTCCATAACACTCCCCGCCATTCACTCTCTGTCCCCCAACCCGAGGTGTCTCTGTTCCATATTACTCCGCACCATTCACTGTGACAGTCCCCCTACCCTACCCCAAGGTCTCTCTGTTCCATAACTCACCATCATTCACTGTGTCAGTCCCCTTACCCCAGGCCTGTTTGTTCCATAACACACCCCACCATTCACTGTGTCAGTCCCCCTACCCCGAGGTCTCTCTGTTCCATAACACTCCCCACTATTCATTGTCAGTCCCCCTACACTGAGGTCTCTCTGTTCCATAACACTCCCCACCATTCACTGTGTCAGTCCCTGTACCACAAGTCTCTTTGTTCCATAACACTCCTCACCATTCACTGTGTCAGTCCCCCTTCACCAAGGTCTCTCTGTTCCACAACTCCCCACCATTCACTGTGTCAGTCCCCCTACCCCAAGGTCTCTCTGTTCCATAACACTCCCCACCATTCACTCTCTGTCCCCCAATCCCGAGGTCTCTCTGTTCCAGAACTCCCCACCATGCACTGTGTTAGTCCCCCTACCGCAAGGTCTCTCTGTTCCACAATTTCCCACCATTCACAGTGTCAGTCCCCCTACCCCGAGGTCTCTCTGTTCCATAACAAACCCCACCATTCATTGTCAGTCCCCCTACCCTGAGGTCTCTCTGTTCCATAACACTACCCACCATTCACTGTGTCAGTCCCCCTACCCCAAGGTCTCTCTGTTCCACAACTCCCCACCATTCACTGTGTCAGTCCCCCTACCCCAAGGTCTCTCGGTTCCATAACTCCCTAACATTCAGTGTCGGTCCCCCTACCCCAAGGTCTCTCTGTTCCACAACTCCCCACCATTCACTGTGTCAGTCCCCCTACCCCAAGGTCTCTCGGTTCCATAACTCCCTAACATTCAGTGTCGGTCCCCCTACCCCAAGGTCTCTCTGTTCCACAACGCCCCACCATTCACTGTGTCAGTCCCGCTACACCGAGGTCTCTCTGTTCCATAACACTCCCCACCATTCACTGTCAGTCCCCCAACAGCGAGGTCTCTCTGTTCCAGAACTCACCACCATTCTCTATGTCAGTCCCCCTACCCCAAGGTCTCTCAGTTACACAATTCCCCACCATTCTCTGTGTCATTCCCCCCAACCCGAGGTGTCTCTGTTCCATATTACTCCGCACCATTCACTGTGTCAGTCCCCCTACCCTACCCCAAGGTCTCTCTGTTCCATAACACTCCCCACTATTCATTGTCAGTCTCCCTACACTGAGGTCTCTCTGTTCCATAACACTCCCCACCATTCACTGTGTCAGTCCCTGTACCACAAGTCTCTTTGTTCCATAACACTCCTCACCATTCACTGTGTCAGTCCCCCTACACCAAGGTCTCTCTGTTCCACAACTCCCCACCATTCACTGTGTCAGTCCCCCTACCCCAAGGTCTCTCTGTTCCATAACACTCCCCACCATTCACTCTCTGTCCCCCAATCCCGAGGTCTCTCTGTTCCAGAACTCCCCACCATGCACTGTGTTAGTCCCCCTACCGCAAGGTCTCTCTGTTCCACAATTTCCCACCATTCACAGTGTCAGTCCCCCTACCCCGAGGTCTCTCTGTTCCATAACAAACCCCACCATTCATTGTCAGTCCCCCTACCCTGAGGTCTCTCTGTTCCATAACACTACCCACCATTCACTGTGTCAGTCCCCCTACCCCAAGGTCTCTCTGTTCCACAACTCCCCACCATTCACTGTGTCAGTCCCCCTACCCCAAGGTCTCTCGGTTCCATAACTCCCTAACATTCAGTGTCGGTCCCCCTACCCCAAGGTCTCTCTGTTCCACAACTCCCCACCATTCACTGTGTCAGTCCCCCTACCCCAAGGTCTCTCGGTTCCATAACTCCCTAACATTCAGTGTCGGTCCCCCTACCCCAAGGTCTCTCTGTTCCACAACGCCCCACCATTCACTGTGTCAGTCCCGCTACACCGAGGTCTCTCTGTTCCATAACACTCCCCACCATTCACTGTCAGTCCCCCAACAGCGAGGTCTCTCTGTTCCAGAACTCACCACCATTCTCTATGTCAGTCCCCCTACCCCAAGGTCTCTCAGTTACACAATTCCCCACCATTCTCTGTGTCATTCCCCCCAACCCGAGGTGTCTCTGTTCCATATTACTCCGCACCATTCACTGTGTCAGTCCCCCTACCCTACCCCAAGGTCTCTCTGTTCCATAACTCCCCACCATTCACTGTGTCAGTCCCGCTACGCCGAGGTCTCTCTGTTCCATAACACTCCCCACCATTCATTGTCAGTCTCCCTACACTGAGGTCTCTCTGTTCCATAACACTCCTCACCATTCACTGTGTCAGTCCCTGTACCACAAGTCTCTTTGTTCCATAACACTCCTCACCATTCACTGTGTCAGTCCCCCTACCCCGAGGTCTCTCTGTTCCACAACTCCCCACCATTCACTGTGTCAGTCGCACTACCCCAAGGTCTGTCTGTTCCATAACACTCCCCACCATTCACTTTCTGTCCCCCAATCCCGAGGTCTCTCTGTTCCGGAACTCCCCACCATGCACTGTGTCAGTCCCTGTACCCCAAGGTCTCTCTGTTCCAGAACTCCCCACCATTCACTGTGTCAGTCCCCCTACCCCAAGGTCTCACTGTTCCATAACACTCCCCGCCATTCACTCTCTGTCCCCCAACCCGAGGTGTCTCTGTTCCATATTACTCCGCACCATTCACTGTGACAGTCCCCCTACCCTACCCCAAGGTCTCTC
This sequence comes from Narcine bancroftii, assembly GCF_036971445.1. Classification (NCBI taxonomy): domain Eukaryota; kingdom Metazoa; phylum Chordata; class Chondrichthyes; order Torpediniformes; family Narcinidae; genus Narcine; species Narcine bancroftii. Next base: position 82,523 of record NW_027211943.1, read on the forward strand.
TGTTCCATAACTCACCATCATTCACTGTGTCAGTCCCCCTACCCCAGGCCTGTTTGTTCCATAACACACCCCACCATTCACTGTGTCAGTCCCCCTACCCCGAGGTCTCTCTGTTCCATAACACTCCCCACTATTCATTGTCAGTCCCCCTACACTGAGGTCTCTCTGTTCCATAACACTCCCCACCATTCACTGTGTCAGTCCCTGTACCACAAGTCTCTTTGTTCCATAACACTCCTCACCATTCACTGTGTCAGTCCCCCTACACCAAGGTCTCTCTGTTCCACAACTCCCCACCATTCACTGTGTCAGTCCCCCTACCCCAAGGTCTCTCTGTTCCATAACACTCCCCACCATTCACTCTCTGTCCCCCAATCCCGAGGTCTCTCTGTTCCAGAACTCCCCACCATGCACTGTGTCAGTCCCCCTACCGCAAGGTCTCTCTGTTCCACAATTTCCCACCATTCACTGTGTCAGTCCCCCTACACCAAGGTCTCTCTGTTCCATAACACTCCCCACCATTCAATGTCACTCCCCCGACACCAAGTTCTTTCTGTTCCATAACACTCCGCACCATTCACTGTGTCAGTCCCCCTACCCCAAGGTCTCTCTGTTCCACAACTCCACACCATTCACTGTGTCAGACCCCTACCCCAAGGTCTCACTGTTCCATAACACCCCCCACAATTCACTCTCAGTCCCCCAATCCCAACGTCTCTCTGTTCCAGAACTACCCACCATGCACTGTGTCAGTCCCCTATCCCAAGGTATCTCTGTTCCACAATTCCCCACCATTCACTGTGTCAGTCCCCCTACACCAAGGTCTCTCTGTTCCATAACACTCCGCACCATTCACTGTGTGAGTCCCCCTACCCCCTCTGTTCCATAACATTCCACACCATTCACAGTGTCAGTCCCCCTACCCGGAGGTCTCTCTGTTCCATAACACTCCCCACCATTCATTGTCAGTCCCCCGACACCAAGATCTCACTGTTCCATAACACTCCGCACCATTGACTGTGTCAGTCCCCCTACCCACTCTGTTCCGTAACATTCCCCACCATTCACAGTGTCAGTCCTCCTACCTCGAGGTCCCTCTGTTTTTGAACTCCCAACCATTCACTGTGTCAGTCCCCCATCCCCAAGGTCTCTCTGTTCCATAACACTTCCCACCATTCACTGTGTCAGTCCCCCTACCCCCTCTGTTCCATAACATTCCCCACCATTCACAATGTCAGTCACCCTACCCCGAGGTCTCTCTGTTCCATAACACTCCCCACCATTCATTGTTAGTACCCCTACCCTGTGGTCTCTCTGTTCCATAACTCTCCCCACTATTCACTGTCTCAGTCCCCCTACCTCGAGGTCTCTCTGTTCCAGAACTCTCCACCATTCACTGTGTCAGTCCCCCTACCCCAAGGTCTCTCTGTTCCACAACTCCCCACCATTCACTGTGTCAGTCCCCCTTCCCCAAGGTCTCACTTTTCCATAACTCCCCAACATTCAGTGTCGGTCCCCCTACCCCAAGGTCTCTCTGTTCCACGACTCCCCAACATTCACTGTGTCAGTCCCTGTACCCCAAGGGCTCTCTGTTTCATAAGTCCCCACCATTCACTGTGTCAGTCCTCCTACCCCGAGGTCTCTCTGTTCCATAACACTCCCCACCATTCACTGTGTCAGTCCCCCTATCCCGAGGTCTCTCTATTCCATAACACTCCCCACCATTCATCGTGTCAGTCCCCCTACCACGAGGTCTGTCTGTTCCATAACAGTCCCCACCATTCATTGTCAGTCTCCCCACACTGAGGTCTCTCTGTTCCATAACACTCCCCACCATTCACTGTGTCAGTCCCTGTACCCCAAGTCTCTTTGTTCCATAACACTCCTCACCATTCACAGTGTTAGTCCCCCTACCCCGAGGTCTCTCTGTTCCACAACTCCCCACCATTCACTGTGTCAGTCCCCCTACCCCAAGGTCTCTCTGTTCCATAACACTCCCCACCATTAACTGTGTCTGTCCCCCTACCCCGAGGTCTCTCTGTTCCATAACACTCCCCACCATTCATTGTCAATCCCCCTGCACTGAGGTCTCACTGTTCCATAACACTCCCCACCATGCACTCTCAGTCCCCCAATCCCGAGGTCTCTCTGTTCCAGAAGTACCCACCATGCACTGTGTCAGTCCCCCTATCCCAACGTCTCTCTGTTCCACAATTCCCCACCATTCACTGTGTCAGTCCCCCTACACCAAGGTCTCTCTGTTCCATAACACTCCGCACCATTCACTGTGTCAGTCCCCCTACCCCCTCTGTTCCAAAACATTCCCCACCATTCACAGTGTCAGTCCCCCTACCCCGAGGTGTCTCTGTTCCAAACAATCCCCACCATTCATTGTCAGTCCCCCGACACCAAGGTCTTTCTGTTCCATAACACTCCGCACCATTCACTGTGTCAGTCCCCCTACCGCAAGGTCTCTCTGTTCCATAACACTCCCCACCATTCACTCTCTGTCCCCCAATCCCGAGGTCTCTCTGTTCCAGAACTCCCCACCATGCACTGTATCAGTCCCCCTACCCCGAGGTCTCTCTGTTCCACAACTCCCCACCATTCACTGTGTCAGTCCCCCTACCCCAAGGTCTGTCTGTTCCATAACAATCCCCACCATTCACTCTCTGTCCCCCAATCCCGAGGTCTCTCTGTTCCAGAACTCCCCACCATGCACTGTGTCAGTCCCCCTATCGCAAGGTCTCTCTGTTCCACAATTCCCCACCATTCACTGTGTCAGTCCCCCTACCCCAAGGTCTCTCTGTTCCATAACACTCCCCACCATTCACTCTCTGTCCCCCAATCCCGAGGTCTCTCTGTTCCAGAACTCCCCACCATGCACTGTGTCAGTCCCCCTTTCGCAAGGTCTCTCTGTTCCACAATTCCCCACCATTCACTGTGTCAGTCCCCCTACACCAAGGCCTCTCTGTTCCATAACACTCCGCACCATTAACTGTGTCAGTCTCCCTACCGCCTCTGTTCCATAACATTTCCCACCATTCACAGTGTCAGTCCCCCTACCCCGAGGTCTCTCTGTTCCATAACAAACCCCACCATTCAAAGTCAGTCCCCTACCCTGAGGTCTCTCTGTTCCATAACACTACCCACCATTCACTGTGTCAGTCCCCCTACCTCGAGGTCCCTCTATTCCAGAACTCCCCACCATTCACTGTGTCAGTCCCCCTACCCCAAGGTCTCTCTGTTCCACAACACCCCACCATTCACTGTGTCAGTCCCCCTACCCCGAGGTCTGTCTGTTCCATAACACTCCCCACCATTCATTGTCAATCCCCCTGCACTGAGGTCTCTCTGTTCCATAACACTCCCCACCATTCACTGTGTCAGTCCCCCTACCCCAAAGTCCTCTATTCCATAACACTCCCCACCATTCACTGTCAGACCCCCAACACCGAGGTCTCTCTGTTCCAGAACTCCCCACCATTCTCTATGTCAGTCCCCCTACCCCAAGGTCTCTCAGTTACACAATTCCCCACCATTCTCTGTGTCATTCCCCCCAACCCGAGGTGTCTCTGTTCCATATTACTCCGCACCATTTACTGTGTCAGTCCCCCTACCCACTCTGTTCCATAACATTCCCCACCATTCACAGTGTCAGTCCACCTACCCCGAGGTCTCTCTGTTCCATAACACTCCCCACCATTCATTGTCAGTCCCCCTACACTGAGGTCTCTCTCTTCCATAACACTCCCCACCATTCACTGTGTCAGTCCCTGTACCACAAGTCTCTTTGTTCCATAACACTCCTCACCATTCACTGTGTCAGTCCCCCTACACCAAGGTCTCTCTGTTCCACAACTCCCCACCATTCACTGTGTCAGTCCCCCTACCCCAAGGTCTCTCTGTTCCATAACACTCCCCACCATTCACCCTCTGTCCCCCAATCCCGAGGTCTCTCTGTTCCAGAACTCCCCACCATGCACTATGTCAGTCCCCCTACCGCAAGGTCTCTCTGTTCCACAATTTCCCACCATTCACTGTGTAAATCCCCCTACACCAAGGTCTCTCTGTTCCATAACACTCCGCACCATTCACTGTGTCAGTCCCCCTACCCACTCTGTTCCATAACATTCCCCACCATTCACAGTGTCAGTCCCCCTACCCCGAGGTCTCTCTGTTCCATAACACTCCCCACCATTCATTGTCAGTCCGCTTACACTGAGGTCTATCTGTTCCATAACACTCCTCACCATTCACTGTGTCAGTTCCTGTACCACAAGTCTCTTTGTTCCATAACACTCCTCACCATTCACTGTGTCAGTCCCCCTACCCCGAGGTCTCTCTGTTCCACAACTCCCCACCATTCACTGAGTCAGTCCCCCTACCCCAAGGTCTCTCTGTTCCATAACACTCCCCACCATTCACTCTCTGTCCCCCAATCCCGAGGTCTCTCTGTTCCAGAACTCCCCACCATGCACTGTGTCAGTCCCCCTATCGCAAGGTCTCTCTGTTCCACAATTCCCCACCATTCACTGTGTCAGTCCCCCTACACCAAGGTCTCTCTGTTCCATAACACTCCGCACCATTCACTGTGTCAGTCCCCCTACCCCCTCTGTTCCATAACATTCCCCACCATTCACAGTGTCAGTCCCCCTACCCCGAGGTCTCACTGTTCCATAACAAACCCCACCATTCATTGTCAGTCCCCCTACCCTGAGGTCTCTCTGTTCCATAACACTACCCACCATTCACTGTGTCAGTCCCCCTACCCCAAGGTCTCTCTGTTCCACAACTCCCCACCATTCACTGTGTCAGTCCCCCTACCCCAAGGTCTCTCGGTTCCATAACTCCCTAACATTCAGTGTCGGTCCCCCTACCCCAAGGTCTCTCTGTTCCACAACGCCCCACCATTCACTGTGTCAGTCCCGCTACACAGAGGTCTCTCTGTTCCATAACACTCCACACCATTCATAGTGTCAGTCCCCCTACCCTGAAGTCTCTCTGTTCCATAACACTCCCCACCATTCACTGTCAGTCACCCAACAGCGAGGTCTCTCTGTTCCAGAACTCCCCACCATTCTCTATGTCAGTCCCCCTACCCCAAGGTCTCTCAGTTACACAATTCCCCACCATTCTCTGTGTCATTCCCCCCAACCCGAGGTGTCTCTGTTCCATATTACTCCGCACCATTCACTGTGTCAGTCCCCCTACCCTACCCCAAGATCTCTGTGTTCCATAACTCCCCACCATTCACTGTGTCAGTCCCGCTACGCCGAGGTCTCTCTGTTCCATCACACTCCCCACCATTCATAGTGTCAGTCCCCCTACCCCGAGGTCTCTCTGTTCCATAACACTCCCCACCATTCATTGTCAGTCCCCCTACACTGAGGTCTCTCTGTTCCATAACACTCCTCACCATTCACTGTGTCAGTCCCTGTACCACAAGTCTCTTTGTTCCATAACACTCCTCACCATTCACTGTGTCAGTCCCCCTACCCCGAGGTCTCTCTGTTCCACAACTCCCCACCATTCACTGTGTCAGTCCCACTACCCCAAGGTCTGTCTGTTCCATAACACTCCCCACCATTCACTCTCTGTCCCCCAATCCCGAGGTCTCTCTGTTCCAGAACTCCCCACCATGCACTGTGTCAGTCCCTGTACCCCAAGGTCTCTCTGTTCCAGAACTCCCCACCATTCACTGTGTTAGTCCCCCTACCCCAAGGTCTCACTGTTCCATAACACTCCCCGCCATTCACTCTCTGTCCCCCAACCCGAGGTGTCTCTGTTCCATATTACTCCGCACCATTCACTGTGACAGTCCCCCTACCCTACCCCAAGGTCTCTCTGTTCCATAACTCACCATCATTCACTGTGTCAGTCCCCTTACCCCAGGCCTGTTTGTTCCATAACACACCCCACCATTCACTGTGTCAGTCCCCCTACCCCGAGGTCTCTCTGTTCCATAACACTCCCCACTATTCATTGTCAGTCCCCCTACACTGAGGTCTCTCTGTTCCATAACACTCCCCACCATTCACTGTGTCAGTCCCTGTACCACAAGTCTCTTTGTTCCATAACACTCCTCACCATTCACTGTGTCAGTCCCCCTTCACCAAGGTCTCTCTGTTCCACAACTCCCCACCATTCACTGTGTCAGTCCCCCTACCCCAAGGTCTCTCTGTTCCATAACACTCCCCACCATTCACTCTCTGTCCCCCAATCCCGAGGTCTCTCTGTTCCAGAACTCCCCACCATGCACTGTGTTAGTCCCCCTACCGCAAGGTCTCTCTGTTCCACAATTTCCCACCATTCACAGTGTCAGTCCCCCTACCCCGAGGTCTCTCTGTTCCATAACAAACCCCACCATTCATTGTCAGTCCCCCTACCCTGAGGTCTCTCTGTTCCATAACACTACCCACCATTCACTGTGTCAGTCCCCCTACCCCAAGGTCTCTCTGTTCCACAACTCCCCACCATTCACTGTGTCAGTCCCCCTACCCCAAGGTCTCTCGGTTCCATAACTCCCTAACATTCAGTGTCGGTCCCCCTACCCCAAGGTCTCTCTGTTCCACAACTCCCCACCATTCACTGTGTCAGTCCCCCTACCCCAAGGTCTCTCGGTTCCATAACTCCCTAACATTCAGTGTCGGTCCCCCTACCCCAAGGTCTCTCTGTTCCACAACGCCCCACCATTCACTGTGTCAGTCCCGCTACACCGAGGTCTCTCTGTTCCATAACACTCCCCACCATTCACTGTCAGTCCCCCAACAGCGAGGTCTCTCTGTTCCAGAACTCACCACCATTCTCTATGTCAGTCCCCCTACCCCAAGGTCTCTCAGTTACACAATTCCCCACCATTCTCTGTGTCATTCCCCCCAACCCGAGGTGTCTCTGTTCCATATTACTCCGCACCATTCACTGTGTCAGTCCCCCTACCCTACCCCAAGGTCTCTCTGTTCCATAACACTCCCCACTATTCATTGTCAGTCTCCCTACACTGAGGTCTCTCTGTTCCATAACACTCCCCACCATTCACTGTGTCAGTCCCTGTACCACAAGTCTCTTTGTTCCATAACACTCCTCACCATTCACTGTGTCAGTCCCCCTACACCAAGGTCTCTCTGTTCCACAACTCCCCACCATTCACTGTGTCAGTCCCCCTACCCCAAGGTCTCTCTGTTCCATAACACTCCCCACCATTCACTCTCTGTCCCCCAATCCCGAGGTCTCTCTGTTCCAGAACTCCCCACCATGCACTGTGTTAGTCCCCCTACCGCAAGGTCTCTCTGTTCCACAATTTCCCACCATTCACAGTGTCAGTCCCCCTACCCCGAGGTCTCTCTGTTCCATAACAAACCCCACCATTCATTGTCAGTCCCCCTACCCTGAGGTCTCTCTGTTCCATAACACTACCCACCATTCACTGTGTCAGTCCCCCTACCCCAAGGTCTCTCTGTTCCACAACTCCCCACCATTCACTGTGTCAGTCCCCCTACCCCAAGGTCTCTCGGTTCCATAACTCCCTAACATTCAGTGTCGGTCCCCCTACCCCAAGGTCTCTCTGTTCCACAACTCCCCACCATTCACTGTGTCAGTCCCCCTACCCCAAGGTCTCTCGGTTCCATAACTCCCTAACATTCAGTGTCGGTCCCCCTACCCCAAGGTCTCTCTGTTCCACAACGCCCCACCATTCACTGTGTCAGTCCCGCTACACCGAGGTCTCTCTGTTCCATAACACTCCCCACCATTCACTGTCAGTCCCCCAACAGCGAGGTCTCTCTGTTCCAGAACTCACCACCATTCTCTATGTCAGTCCCCCTACCCCAAGGTCTCTCAGTTACACAATTCCCCACCATTCTCTGTGTCATTCCCCCCAACCCGAGGTGTCTCTGTTCCATATTACTCCGCACCATTCACTGTGTCAGTCCCCCTACCCTACCCCAAGGTCTCTCTGTTCCATAACTCCCCACCATTCACTGTGTCAGTCCCGCTACGCCGAGGTCTCTCTGTTCCATAACACTCCCCACCATTCATTGTCAGTCTCCCTACACTGAGGTCTCTCTGTTCCATAACACTCCTCACCATTCACTGTGTCAGTCCCTGTACCACAAGTCTCTTTGTTCCATAACACTCCTCACCATTCACTGTGTCAGTCCCCCTACCCCGAGGTCTCTCTGTTCCACAACTCCCCACCATTCACTGTGTCAGTCGCACTACCCCAAGGTCTGTCTGTTCCATAACACTCCCCACCATTCACTTTCTGTCCCCCTACCCCGAGGTCTCTCTGTTCCATAACACTCCCCACCATTCATTGTCAGTCCCCCGACACCAAGGTCTCTCTGTTCCATAACACTCCGCACCATTCACTGTGTCAGTCCCCCTACCCCCTCTGTTCCGTAACATTCCCCACCATTCACAGTGTCAGTCCCCCTACCGCAAGGTCTCTCTGTTCCACAACTCCACACCATTCACTATGTCAGTCCTCCTACCCCGAGGTCTCTCTGTTCCACAACTCCCCACCATTCACAGTGTCAGTCCCCCTACCGCAAGGTCTCTCTGTTCCACAACTCCACACCATTCACTATGTCAGTCCTCCTACTCCGAGGTCTCTCTGTTCCACAACTCCCCACCATTCACATTGTATAGTAAATTTTCAGCACAGTCGAAGCCAATTCTGGCCATTTCAGCCCATGCGCCCAATTAACCTGCAACTCCCCCCGGTATGTTTTGAACAGTGGGAGGGATGCAGACATGGGGAGAATGTACAAACTTCTTTCAAAAGCGTGAGATTCAAAACCTGGTTGCTGGCGTTGTGCTGAGCACTACGCTAACCATGCCACCTTATCGGGCCTTAATTACAGTCAATGCCTAGCACATTGTGTGGTTTGTGTCAAAGTACAGTCTGATTGCTGAAGAGGTGGTCGAAGACTGCACGCGGCCTACCTTGTACTGGTGAGTAGGGCTGAGGTTGTTCCAGGGTTCTGCGTTATTCTTCCTGTCCCAGCTGAGAGAACACAGAGCATGGGGTTACGTTTGGCCAGAGCGCCCTCCCTCACCTTTCTTCTTGTACAAGAACGAACACAACTGTTCAGCCCTTCCTTCCTGCTCCATCTCTGCTCTCCTCATCTCAGCCCCAAGTACCCATTCAGCCCTGCCTTGAGTACAGACAGGAGTCCCGCGGATATTCCTTCTCCCCATGAAACAGAGTCAAAATATTTGTTGTTTCTTCTCCCATGTACCAAGCTCCAGTGACAGAGGTTCTTTTGCGAGCAATTCATTTAGACATCCCATGTATAGCACCGTAAGTCAGACACAATGCAGATCGGCAAGGCAACTTGAATGAAAATCATTCTGGTCGCAGCGGAAAGGAGACTGGGCAGATCAGACACAAGCAGGGAGGATGTTTCCACTGGAAGTGAGACCTCTGCTTCTCCCAGAGAGAGGGGAATCTGTGGGATTCTCTGGGAGTAGATTCAGGACGGAGATGAGGAGGATCTGCTTCTCCCAGAGAGTGGGGAAACTGTGGGATCCTCTGAGAGTAGATTCAGGATGGAGATGAGGAGGATCTGCTTCTCCCAGAGAGTGGGGAAACTGTGGGATCCTCTGGGAGTAGATTCAGGATGGAGATGAGGAGGATCTGCTTCTCCCAGAGAGTGGGGAAACTGTGGGATCCTCTGGGAGTAGATTCAGGACAGAGATGAGAAGGATCTGCTTCTCCCAGAGAGTGGGGAAACTGTGGGATCCTCTGGGAGTAGATTCAGGATGGAGATGAGGAGGATCTGCTTCTCCCAGAGAGTGGGGAAACTGTGGGATCCTCTGGGAGTAGATTCAGGATGGAGATGAGGAGGATCTGCTTCTCCAGAGAGTGGGGAAACTGTGGGATCCTCTGAGAGTAGATTCAGGATGGAGATGAGGAGGATCTGCTTCTCCCAGAGAGTGGGGAAAACTGTGGGATCCTCTGGGAGTAGATTCAGGATGGAGATGAGGAGGATCTGCTTCTCCCAGAGAGTGGGGAAACTGTGGGATCCTCTGGGAGTAGATTCAGGACAGAGATGAGAAGGATCTGCTTCTCCCAGAGAGTGGGGAAACTGTGGGATCCTCTGGGAGTAGATTCAGGACAGAGATGAGAAGGATCTGCTTCTCCCAGAGAGTGGGGAATCTGTGGGATCCTCTGGAGTAGATTCAGGACAGAGATGAGGAGGATCTGCTTCTCCAGAGTATTGAATGCTGGAGGGATGGTGAGAAGAGGGAGGAGTGAGGAGGGCGGGAGGGGCGATTAGGAGGAAGGAGATGGTGTGGTGAGGTGGGAGGGAGGGGCACACTTCCCTCCCCAATGCCCCCCCACTTCCACCCCACTGCCCCCCCCCCCAACTTCCACCCACACATACATGACATCAGGGTTCCACACGGCCAGGCGCAGCAGGTAGAGCGAGGCTGAGCCCATCCCCAGGCCAATGAAGAAGAACAGTGGGATTAACTGTGGAGAGACTGGCAGTCAGTTCCCAGAGCAGCCCCCAGCGGTTTCCCCCCCTCCCCTGACCTTCCCCCCCTCCCCTACCTTCACCCCCCTCCTTCCCCACCTTCTCCCTCCCCACACCTCCCCTTCCCCACATACCCCCTTCCCACATTCCCTCCTATCCTGAGATGAGACGAGGGTGTAGGACATCTCCGGGCATGGGGAAGGGGGAGATGGAATGGGGGTGATGGGAATCTCCAGAGGTGGGGAAGGGGAGATGAATAGGGTTGTTGGACATCATCGGTCTTCATCGCCCTCTCCTGTGGTACCTCTCGGTAGTGTCAGCAATTGGAGAGGAAGGGGAGATGGAAAGGATGAGGTGTGAAGAGAGGAAGGAGGGAGGGAAGGGTGTGGAGGAAGAGAGGTGAGTGAGGAGGGAAGGATAGATCGAGGACGTGGCGGGAGTGGAGAGAAAGTTGTGGAGGGAGAGGGGAGATAGAAGTGGAGGGAGAGAGTGTGGAGGGAGAAGGTGAAGGGAAGGTGGAGGATAGAGTGAGGGGGTGTGAGGGGAGGATGTGGAGAGAGGGAGTGGGTGGAGGGAGTGAGGGGAAGAGTAGGTGAAGGGAGGGGGGGTGAGAGGTGGAGGGAGTAAGGAGGGAATAGGTGGAAGGAGGGGGGATAGAGAGGGAGAGTTGGTGAAGGAGGGAATTGAGAAAGGCGGAGGGAAGGATTGAGGAGAGAGAGTAGATGGACGGGCGAGTGCAGCCCCGAATCTGCTCCTCTGTCTGAACCACGAGGGTCTCCGTGGGCGCCCCGTCCCCTCACTCACTCCACGGTTTCTCCGGCTTGTTTCACCAGCAGCTGCAACATGGTCGCGCTCCCAACCCTGTCCCCTCAGCAGCGCCGGACGCGGAGCTCAGACAAAGGGAACAGTATGTGAGCTGGCGAGGAGAGGGAGGGCTCAGAGACGGGAACAGCGCCGGGGTCAGGACACAGAGAGCGGGGGGGGGGGGGGGGGTGGGGGGTGGGGGTGAAGGGATGAAGGAGAGAGGGGATGGGGAGAGAGAAAGAGGGGAATGAGGAGAGAAAACGTGGAGAGGGGGGATGGGAGAGAGAGGGAAAACGTGGGGAGAGAGGAGGGGGGATGGGGAGAGTAACGGGGAGAGGGGATGGGGAGAGAGGAGTGGGGGATGGGGAGAAGTAAACGGGGAGAGGGGATGGGGAGAGAGGAGAGGGGGATGGGGAGAGAGAAAACGTGGGGAGAGTGGAAAGGGGATGGGGAAAGAGAAACCGTGGGGAGGGGGGATGGGGAAAGAGAAAAAGGGGAATCGGGAGAGAGAGAAGGTGGGGAGGGGGAATGGGAGAGAGAGAAGGTGTGGAGAGAGGAGAGGGGGATGGGGAGAGAGAGAAAACGTGGGGAGGGGGGATGGGAGAGAGGAGAGTGGGGGGGAGAGAGAAACGTGGGGAGAGAGGAGAGGGGGATGGAGAAGTAAACGGGAGAGGGGATGGGGAGAGGGAGAGGGGATGGGGAGAGAGAAACGTGGGGAGAGTGGAGAGGGGGATGGGGAGAGAGAAACCGTGGGAGGGGGATGGGGAGAGAGAAAAAGGGGAATCAGGAGAGAGAGAAGGTGGGGAGGGGGGAATGGGGAGAGAGGGCGTTGGGGAGAGAGGTAGATGAGGATGGGAAGAGAGGGCGTTGGGGAGAGAGGTAGATGAGGATGGGAAAGAAGAGGGGGTTGGGGAGAGAAGGAGAGGGGGATGGGGAGAGGGGATGGGGAAAGAGGAGAGGGGACTGGGGAGAGAGAAGAAAGGCAGATGGGGTGGGAGAAGATTGGGAACAGATGAATGAGAACTGGAGTACACAAAGATCAGAGAGTGGAATGCCCAGGGAAGGAGAGGGTGGATTCAATCCGAACAACCTTCAGAAGCGAGTTCAAACAACCCCTGACTTCCAATTACATCAGCAATGTTGTCCTTTGGCTCCCTCACCTCCCGTCCCCTCCCCTCCCCTCCCCCAGACAGACAGAGAGGGGGATCAATGTCGGCTCCCCCTGGAAAGACAGACCTACAGACAGAGACGGGGATCAGTGACTGCCCCCCACAAACAGACAGAGAGGTGGATCAGTGTCTGCCCCCACCTGACAGAGAGGGTAATCAGTGTCTGCTCTCCCCCCAGACAGAGAGACAGAGAGGGGGATCAGTGTCAACCCCCTCCAGACAGAAAGAGAGAGAGGGGAATTAGTGTCTACTCCCCAGACAGACAGACAGAGAGGAGTATCAGTGTCTGCCCCCACCCCAGACAGACAGACCTGCAGACAGAGAAGGTAATCAGTGTCTGCCCCCTCAGACAACAGACAGAGAGGGGGACCAGTCACTGCCCCACACCAGACAGACAGACAGAGAAGGGGATCAGTGTTTCCCCCCCCCCCCCCCCAAACAGACAGACAGAGAGGGGATCATTGTTTGCCCAACCAGACAGAGAGAGAGGAGGAATCAGTTTCTGCTCCACACAGACTGAGAGGGGGATCAGTGTCTGCCGCCCCCAGACAGAGAGTGGGATCAGAGCCAGCCCCACCAGACAGAGAAGGGGTTCAGAGTCTGTCCCCGCAGACAGACAGATAGAGAGGGGGATAAGTGTCTGCCCCACCATACAGAGAGATAGAGAGGGCATTCAGTGTCTGCCCCCCCCATACAGACAAAGCAAGAGGGGTCAGTGTGTGCTCCACCCCACAGATAGACAGAGAGAGATGGGATCGGTGTCTGACCCCCAGACAGACAGACCTACAGACAGAGAAGATGATCAGTGACAGTACCACCCCAGACAGACAGACAGAGAGGGGGGTATCAGTGTCTGCACCACTCTGCAGACAGACAGAGAGGTGGATCAGTGACGGGCCCCCCACCAGACTGACAGACAGAGAGGGGGATCAGCATCTGACCCCCAAGACAAGATGGAGAAGGGGATCAGTGTCTGCCCCCCATACAGACAGACAGAGAGAGAGGATCAGTGTCTGCTCCCCCCAGAAAGACAGAGAGGGGGATCAGTGTCTGCCCCCTCCAGACAGACAGACAGACAGGGAAATCAGTGTTTGCCACGCAGAGAAACAGGCAGACAGAAAGGGAGATCAGCGTCTGCTCCCCACCCCCAGACAGACAGAGCGGGGATCAGTGTCTGTGCCCCCCAGACAGACAGACAGAGAGGGGGGTATCTGTGTCAGTACCCCCCACCAGACAGACAGACAGAGAGGAGGATAAGTGTCTGTACCCCCCCAGAAATACAGATAGTAATGGGGATCAGTGTCTGCCCCCTCCAGACAGACAGACAGACAGGGAAATCAGTGTTTGCCACGCAGAGAACAGACAGACAGAAAGGGAGATCAGCGTCTGCTCCCCACCCCCACAGACAGACAGAGCGGGGATCAGTGTCTGTGCCCCCAGACAGACAGACAGAGAGGGGATCAGTGTCTGCTTCCCCCAGACAGATAGAAAGAGAGAGAAGGGGGATCAATGTCTGCACCCCCCCAGAAATACAGATAGTAATGGGGATCAGTGTCTGCCCCCTCCAGACAGACAGACAGACAGGGAAATCAGTGTTTGCCACGCAGAGAAACAGACAGACAGAAAGGGAGATCAGCGTCTGCTCCCCACCCCCACAGACAGACAGAGCGGGGATCAGTGTCTGTGCCCCCAGACAGACAGACAGAGAGGGGATCAGTGTCTGCTTCCCCCAGACAGATAGAAAGAGAGAGAAGGGGATCAATGTCTGCTCCCCCCAGACAGACAGACCTACAGACAGAGAAGGTGATCAGTCACTGCTCCTCATCAGACAGACAGACAGTGAGGGGGATCAGTATCTGCTGCCCACAGACAGACAGACATAAAGAGAGAGAGAGGTGAATCAGTGTCTGATCCCCCACCCCAGACAGACAGAGAGGGGGGTATCTGTGTCAGTACCCCCCCCCAGACAGACAGACAGAGAGGAGGATGTGTCTGCACCCCCCAAGACATACAGAGAGGGAGGGGGTGGATCAGTGTCTGCCCCCTCCCAGACAGACAGACAGAGAGGGGGATCAGTGTCTGCACCCCCCCAGACATACAGATAGTAATGGGGATCAGTGTCTACCCCCTCCAGACAGACAGAGAGTGGAATCAGTGTCTGCCCCTCAGACAGACAGAAAGAGAGAGAGGGCGATCAGTGTCTGCACCCCCTCCCAATACAGACAGAGAGAGAGGGGGATTTGTGTCAGTACCCACCCCAAACAGAAAGACAGAGGGGGGGGGATCAGTGTCTGCCCCCTCACAGACAGAGAGAGAGATGAGAGAGGGGTGGGTCAGTGTCTGCCCCCCAGACAGACATACAGCGAGGGGGATCGGTGTCTGCCCCCCATACAGACAGAGAGAAGGGGGGGGAAATCAGTGTCTGCCCCCCAAATAGACAGACTGACACTAATCCCCTCTCTGTCTGTCTGTCTGGGGGGCAGAACCTGATTCCCCCACTCTCTCTATCTGTCGAGAGGGT
>NW_027211943.1:100000-107226 GCF_036971445.1 Narcine bancroftii
GTCTCTGAGGGAGAAGACACTAATCCTCCTCTCTCTCTGTCTGTCTGTCTGGAGGGCAGACAATGATCCCCCTCTCTGTCTGTCTATCTGGAGAGCAGTCACTAATCTCCCCCCCCCTTACTCTCTGTCTCTCTGAGGTGGCAGACATTGAACCCAATCTCTCTCTCTCTCTCTCTCTCTCTCTCTCTCTCTCTCTCTCTCTCTCACTCTGGGGTGGTGCAGGAGTCACTGATCCACTTTCTGTCTGTCTGAGGAGGCAGACACTAATTCCCCACTCCATCTCTCTGGGGGGGCAGACACTGTTCCCCCTCACTGTCTGTCTGTATGGGGCAGTAGACACTGATTACCCCGCTCTGTCTGTCTGTCTGGGGTGGGCAGACCCTGATCCCTCTCTCTGTTTGTCTGTCTGGTGGTCAGACACCTATCCCCCTTACTCTCTGTCTGGGGGCAGACACTGAGCCCCCTCTCTCTCATTCTGTCTGTCTGGGGGGCAGACACTGATCCCCTCTCTGTCTGTCTGTATGGGGGGAGGGCAGTCACTGTTCCCCCTCTCTAAGTGTGCTTGTCTGGGTGGGGTTACACAGATCCCCCCCTCTCTCAGTATGTCTGTCTGGAGAGCCGACACTGAACCACCTCTCTCTGTCTGTCCGGTGGAGGGGGCAGACACTGATCCACTCTCTGCCAGTCTGTCTGGGGAGGCAGACACGAAATCCCTACTCTATCTGTTTGCCCCCATTCTCTCTATCTGTTTGGGGTGGCATACAGTGATCCCCCCCCACTCTCTGTCTGTCTACCTGGGGAACAGACAGTGATCGCCCTCTCTGTCTGCCTGTCTGGGTTTCAGACACTGATTTTCCCCCCCCTCTGTCTGTCTGTCTCAGGGGGCAAACACTGATCCCACTCCCTGTCTGTCTGGGGTGGGCAGACATTGATCCCACTCTCTCTCTCTCTCTCTCTCTCTCTCTCTCTCTCTCTCTCTCTCTCTGTCTGGGGTGGTGGAGGAGACACTGATCCCCCACTCTCTCTGTCTGTCTGGTGGAGGGGATAGACACTGATCCCCTTTCTGTCTGTCTGGGGAGGCAGACACTAATTCCCCAACTTTCTCTATCTGTCTGGGGCGCAGACTGTTCCCCCTCTCTGTCTGTCTGTATGGGGAAGTAGACACTGATTACCCCGCTCTGTCTGTCTGTCTGGGGTGGGCAGACACTGATCCCCCCCACTCTCTGTCTGTCTGTCTGGGGTGACAGACTTTGATCCCACACTCTCTCTCCCTGTCTGTCTGGGGGGCGGGGATTGACGGAACTGATCCCCCTCTCTGTCTGTCTCTGAGGGAGAAGACACTAATCCTCCTCTCTCTCTGTCTGTCTGTCTGGAGGGCAGACAATGATCCCCCTCTCTGTCTGTCTATCTGGAGAGCAGACACTAATCTCCCCCCCCCTCACTCTCTGTCTCTCTGAGGTGGCAGACATTGAACCCAATCTCTCTCTCTCTCTCTCTCTCTCTCTCTCTCTCTCTCTCTCTCTCACTCTGGGGTGGTGCAGGAGTCACTGATCCACTTTCTGTCTGTCTGAGGAGGCAGACACTAATTCCCCACTCTATCTCTCTGGGGGGGCAGACACTGTTCCCCCTCACTGTCTGTCTGTATGGGGCAGTAGACACTGATTACCCCGCTCTGTCTGTCTGTCTGGGGTGGGCAGACACTGATCCCTCTCTCTGTTTGTCTGTCTGGTGGTCAGACACCTATCCCCCTTACTCTCTGTCTGGGGGCAGACACTGAGCCCCCTCTCTCTCATTCTGTCTGTCTGGGGGGCAGACACTGATCCCCTCTCTGTCTGTCTGTATGGGGGGAGGGCAGTCACTGTTCCCCCTCTCTAAGTGTGCTTGTCTGGGTGGGGTTACACAGATCCCCCCCTCTCTCAGTATGTCTGTCTGGAGAGCCGACACTGAACCTCCTCTCTCTGTCTGTCCGGTGGAGGGGGCAGACACTGATCCACTCTCTGCCAGTCTGTCTGGGGAGGCAGACACGAAACCCCTACTCTATCTGTTTGCCCCCATTCTCTCTATCTGTTTGGGGTGGCATACAGTGATCCCCCCCACTCTCTGTCTGTCTACCTGGGGAACAGACAGTGATCACCCTCTCTGTCTGCCTGTCTGGGGTTCAGACACTGATTTTTCCCCCCCCCCTCTGTCTGTCTGTCTCAGGGGGCAAACACTGATCACACTCCCTGTCTGTCTGGGGTGGGCAGACATTGATCCCACTCTCTCTCTCTCTCTCTCTCTCTCTCTCTCTCTCTCTCTCTCTCTCTCTCTGGGGTGGTGGAGGAGACACTGATCCCCTTTCTGTCTGTCTGAGGAGGCAGACGCTAATTCCCCCACTCTCTCTATCTGTCTGGGGGGCAGACACTCTTCCCCCTCTCTGTCTGTCTGTATGGGGCAGTAGACACTGAATACCCCTCTCTGTCTGTCTGTATGTGGTGGCAGACATTGATCCCACTGTCTCTCTCTCTCTCTCTCTCTCTCTCTCTCTCTCTCTCTCTGTGGGGTGGTGGAGGAGACACTGATCCCCTTTCTGTCTGTCTGAGGAGGCAGACACTAATTCCCCCACTCTCTCTATCTGTCTGGGGGGCAGACTGTTCCCCCTCTCTGTCTGTCTGTATGGGGCAGTAGACACTGAATACCCCTCTCTGTCTGTCTGTATGTGGTGGCAGACATTGATCCAACTGTCTCTCTCTCTCTCTCTCTCTCTCTCTCTCTCTCTCTCTCTCTCTCTCTCTCTCTCTCTCTGTCTGGGGTGGTGGAGGAGACACTGATTCCCCACTCTCTCTGTCTGTCTGGTGGAGGGGATAGACACTGATCCCCTTTCTGTCTGTCTGAGGAGGCAGACACTAATCCCCAACGTTCTCTATCTGTCTGGGGCGCAGACTGTTCCCCCTCTCTGTCTGTCTGTATGGGGAAGTAGACACTGATTACCCCGCTCTGTCTGTCTGTCTGGGGTGGGCAGACACTGATCCCCCCCCCCTCTCTGTCTGTCTGTCTGGGGTGACAGACTTTGATCCCACACTCTCTCTCCCTGTCTGTCTGGGGGGCGGGGATTGACGGAACTGATCCCCCTCTCCGTCTGTCTCTGAGGGAGCAGACACTGATCCTCCTCTCTCTCTGTCTGTCTGTCTGGGGGGGGCAGACACTGATCCCGTTCTATGTATGTCTGTCTGGGGGTGAGGCACTGATCCCCCCTCTGTCTGTCTGTCTCGGGAGGGGGGGGGCAGACATTGATCCCATTCTCTCTGTGTTTGTTTGGGGTGGCGTATACTTATACCGCTCTTCTCTGTCTGTCTGTCTGATGGGTCAGACACTGATCCCCCAAACTCTCTCTGACTGGGGTCAGACACTGATCCCCCAAACTCTCTCTGACTGGGGGCAGACACTGATCCTCTCTCTCTGTCTGCCTGGGTGGGGTGACACTGATACCCCTCACAGTCTGTCTGACTGGAGGGCAAACACTGATCCCCCTCCATTAATGTCTGTCTGGGGGTCAGGCACTGATCCCCCCACTGTCTGTCTGTCTCGGGTGGGGGGGGCAGACACTAATCCCTCTCTCTGTCTGTCTGTCTGGTGGTCAGACACCTATACCCCTCACTCTCTGTCTGGGGGCAGACACTGACCCCCTCTCTCTCTTTCAGGCTGGGTGGGGTGTCACTAATTCTCCCTCTCACCCTGTCTGTCTGTCTGTCTGGGGGCGTGCAGACACAGACGCCTGTCTATGTATGTGTGTCAGGGGGTCTGGCACTGATCTCCCCTTTCTGTCTGTCTGTCTGCAGTGGCAGACATTGATCCTACTCTCTCTCTCTCTCTCTCTCTCTCTCTCTCTCTCTGGGGTGGTGGAGGAGACACTGATCTCCTTTCTGTCTGTCTGAGGAGGCAGACGCTAATTCCCCCACTCTCTCTATCTGTCTGGGGGCAGACACTGTTCCCCCTCTCTGTCTGTCTGTATGGGGCAGTAGACACTCTCTGGCTGGGATGGCAGGCATTGATCCCACACTCTCTCTCCCTGTCTGTCTGGGGGGCGGGGATTGACGGAACTGATCCCCCTCTCTGTCTGTCTCTGAGGGAGAAGACACTAATCCTCCTCTCTCTCTGTCTGTCTGTCTGGAGGGCAGACAATGATCCCCCTCTCTGTCTGTCTATCTGGAGAGCAGACACTAATCTCCCCCCCCCTCACTCTCTGTCTCTCTGAGGTGGCAGACATTGAACCCAATCTCTCTCTCTCTCTCTCACTCTGGG
The DNA here is from genome assembly GCF_036971445.1 of Narcine bancroftii. Taxonomy (NCBI): domain Eukaryota; kingdom Metazoa; phylum Chordata; class Chondrichthyes; order Torpediniformes; family Narcinidae; genus Narcine; species Narcine bancroftii. The sequence goes on from NW_027211943.1 coordinate 104,282, forward strand.
GTGGTGCAGGAGTCACTGATCCACATTCTGTCTGTCTGAGGAGGCAGACACTAATTCCCCACTCTATCTCTCTGGGGGGGCAGACACTGTTCCCCCTCACTGTCTGTCTGTATGGGGCAGTAGACACTGATTACCCCGCTCTGTCTGTCTGTCTGGGGTGGGCAGACACTGATCCCTCTCTCTGTTTGTCTGTCTGGTGGTCAGACACCTATCCCCCTTACTCTCTGTCTGGGGCAGACACTGAGCCCCCTCTCTCTCATTCTGTCTGTCTGGGGGGCAGACACTGATCCCCTCTCTGTCTGTCTGTATGGGGGGAGGGCAGTCACTGTTCCCCCTCTCTAAGTGTGCTTGTCTGGGTGGGGTTACACAGATCCCCCCCTCTCTCAGTATGTCTGTCTGGAGAGCCGACACTGAACCACCTCTCTCTGTCTGTCCGGTGGAGGGGGCAGACACTGATCCACTCTCTGCCAGTCTGTCTGGGGAGGCAGACACGAAACCCCTACTCTATCTGTTTGCCCCCATTCTCTCTATCTGTTTGGGGTGGCATACAGTGATCCCCCCCACTCTCTGTCTGTCTACCTGGGGAACAGACAGTGATCGCCCTCTCTGTCTGCCTGTCTGGGGTTCAGACACTGATTTTTCCCCCCCCCCTCAGTCTGTCTGTCTCAGGGGGCAAACACTGATCCCACTCCCTGTCTGTCTGGGGTGGGCAGACATTGATCCCACTCTCTCTCTCTCTCTCTCTCTCTCTCTCTCTCTGTCTGGGGTGGTGGAGGAGACACTGATCCCCTTTCTGTCTGTCTGAGGAGGCAGACGCTAATTCCCCACTCTCTCTATCTGTCTGGGGGGCAGACACTGTTCCCCCTCTCTCTCTGTCTGTATGGGGCAGTAGACACTGAATACCCCTCTCTGTCTGTCTGTATGTGGTGGCAGACATTGATCCAACTCTCTCTCTCTCTCTCTCTCTCTCTCTCTCTCTGTCTGGGGTGGTGGAGGAGACACTGATCCCCCACTCTCTCTGTCTGTCTGGTGGAGGGGATAGACACTGATCCCCTTTCTGTGTCTGAGGAGGCAGACGCTAATTCCCCCACTCTCTCTATCGGTCTGGGGGGCAGACACTGTTCCCCCTCTCTGTCTCTCTGTATGGGGCAGTAGACACTGATCCCCCCCTCTCTGGCTGGGATGGCAGGCATTGATCCCACACTCTCTCTCCCTGTCTGTATTGGGGGCGGGGATTGACGGAACTGATCCCCCTCTCTGTCTGTCTCTGAGGGAGAAGACACTAATCCTCCTCTCTCTCTGTCTGTCTGTCTGGAGGGCAGACAATGATCCCCCTCTCTGTCTGTCTATCTGGAGAGCAGACACTCATCTCCCCCCCCCCTCACTCTCTGTCTCTCTGAGGTGGCAGACATTGAACCCAATCTCTCTCTCTCTCTCTCTCTCTCTCTCTCTCTCTCTCTCTCCCTCTCTCTCTCTCTCTGGGGTGGTGCAGGAGTCACTGATCCACTTTCTGTCTGTCTGAGGAGGCAGACACTAATTCCCCACTATCTCCCTGGGGGGGCAGACACTGTTCCCCCTCACTGTCTGTCTGTATGGGGCAGTAGACACTGATTACCCCGCTCTGTCTGACTGTCTGGGGTGGGCAGACACTGATCCCTCTCTCTGTTTGTCTGTCTGGTGGTCAGACACCTATCCCCCTTACTCTCTGTCTGGGGGCAGACACTGATCCCCCTCTCTCTCATTCTGTCTGTCTGGGGGGCAGACACTGATCCCCTCTCTGTCTGTCTGTATGGGGGGAGGGCAGTCACTGTTCCCCCTCTCTAAGTGTGCTTGTCTGGGTGGGGTTACACAGATCCCCCCCCTCTCTCAGTATGTCTGTCTGGAGAGCCGACACTGAACCACCTCTCTCTGTCTGTCCGGTGGAGGGGGCAGACACTGATCCACTCTCTGCCAGTCTGTCTGGGGAGGCAGACACGAAATCCCTACTCTATCTGTTTGCCCCCATTCTCTCTATCTGTTTGGGGTGGCATACAGTGATTCCCCCCCACTCTCTGTCTGTCTACCTGGGGAACAGACAGTGATCACCCTCTCTGTCTGCCTGTCTGGGGTTCAGACACTGATTTTCCCCCCCCTCTGTCTGTCTGTCTCAGGGGGAAAACACTGATCCCACTCCCTGTCTGTCTGGGGTAGGCAGACATTGATCCCACTCTCTCTCTTTCTCTCTCTCTCTCTCTCTCTCTCTCTCTCTCTCTCTCTCTCTCTCTCTCTCTCTGTCTGGGGTGGTGGAGGAGACACTGATCCCCCACTCTCTCTGTCTGTCTGGTGGAGGGGATAGACACTGATCCCCTTTCTGTCTGTCTGAGGAGGCAGACACTCATTCCCCAACTTTCTCTATCTGTCTGGGGCGCAGACTGTTCCCCCTCTCTGTCTGTCTGTATGGGGAAGTAGACACTGATTACCCCGCTCTGTCTGTCTGTCTGGGGGGCAGACACTGATCCCCCCCCCCCTCTCTGTCTGTCTGTCTGGGGTGACAGACTTTGATCCCACACTCTCTCTCCCTGTCTGTCTGGGGGGCGGGGATTGACGGAACTGATCCCCCTCTCCGTCTGTCTCTGAGGTGGCAGACATTGAACCCAATCTCTCTCTCTCTCTCTCACTCTGGGGTGGTGCAGGAGTCACTGATCCACTTTCTGTCTGTCTGAGGAGGCAGACACTAATTCCCCACTCTATCTCTCTGGGGGGGCAGACACTGTTCCCCCTCACTGTCTGTCTGTATGGGGCAGTAGACACTGATTACCCCGCTCTGTCTGTCTGTCTGGGGTGGGCAGACACTGATCCCTCTCTCTGTTTGTCTGTCTGGTGGTCAGACACCTATCCCCCTTACTCTCTGTCTGGGGGCAGACACTGAGCCCCCTCTCTCTCATTCTGTCTGTCTGGGGGGCAGA